>NW_020523406.1:0-59130 GCF_003368295.1 Carassius auratus | reverse complement strand
TCATTTCAGCATAATGCAGTGAACAGCTTAACATAGAGCATGTGCATGACAGCTCGGCCATGGGCCAATGAAGGTTTTAAATAGTATTTTAACATGAGTAGAAAACATATCTTTTGCTGCACTGTACAGGTTTTTTTTTTTTTTTTTTTTTTTTTTTTTTGTGGTTATTTTCAACTATTAATATTGGTTGACCAGATCTGAATTTGGACCAACCCCACTGCCCCGTTCAGGCAATAAGAACTTTTGCTAAGATGTGCACATTAGAAGTTCAAGGCTTTAGTTCCCCATTCACCTGGTTTTAATGATTTTGTTTGCTTTATGTGGTAATCAAAATTTAGACTAAATGAGTGAATTATTTATATCTTAAAAACTGTGCCAAAAGTAAATCTTATGAATGTTTGGAAATTAAAATGCATAAAAAGATTAATTTGATTCAATTATAAAGGAAAGAATGCAAATAATTTGTTTGATTTAATCTATTCTAGCAGTACATTCATTAAGATATATCTTAATGAATACAGATACATTCATTTCTATATACCAACATGTCAGATGTGTCTGTTAGCACATTAATCTTTACCATTGTAGTACTGTAACAAATCATCTCTCTGCTAATTAATAATCATGCTTTATTTTCAATTAGAACAATGCGTCCATCTACTTTATTAAATTTGAGGCTTTAGGCTGGAGTGGATTAAGGATTTATAGTATTGAAATAAATTAAGCACTGATCTGCCTGTCATCAGGCTTGTAGGTTTCCCACAGCAGCATGCAGAATTGAAAGAATTTTCTGCCATCCAACAGAATAAAAGGCAAGAATGTCAAATCATTGCTTGCTCTAACAGAACATCATTTGTGTATAAAAGTTAAAGTCTGCTCAAAGTTATTAAATATTGCTAGATGATTTGCAATTGCATTGCCATTAATTGTATTGCCTATTGCTATTTTAATGCAGCAAAATTATCAAAACTGATTTTATTGATTTTTTTCCCCCTGTTGTCAGAAAACAGGATGAAAATGAAATAGCCCATTAAGACTACATAACCAGCTTTCTCTTCCAAAATCTGCTAATCCAATCACATGAAACTGATTTACAGTCTCTAAATAAATAAGGGTTATGAAGGATACTTATTCCTTTTCCTCCCTCTTTGGCATGTCATGCAAGGCGTGAGATTCTCTGATTGAAATATTAACATTTGGAAACAGCAGGCCATGTTAGTTGTTCTAGGACCTCGTGGATAGATTTTGCACATGGCTGACTAGCCTGATATTAACTTGTATACTGTACCTGGAACAATTACTTTTTTTTTTCTCTCGTACATATTCATGTCAACAGTTACAATTAGACAAAAGCCTTTAAGTGCCTGGGTGAAAACAAATCGTATTTGTGTATGATTAGCACAGTAAGTCATCATGCTTAACTGCCATTCACCAATTCAAGTGCTACTTCCAATATCTGGTGGTAGTGCAGCAGTTGCCTAGAAACAGCCTTCACAATTCAATCTATATTTGTAGTGTTAGTGGTTGTGCATTGTGCATTTCATCAAACCAAGATAAACAGAATGTTCAGCAGCATCCCGGATGCTCCGAGGCTTCAGGTGCTGGTCTGATGCCCTGGACCCCAGGGCCGTGAAGACTGGGAATGAAATGACAGAGTTGATCAGCCTGTAATGTTTCAGTCACAGTGATTACTGGCCCAAGGCCAGTGGGGAAGAAGGAGACAGGAAGTTAAGTTTTCCCTGCCAGAGGCTGCCACCATTTTCTTGTGTTTTCTCAGACATTTCACAGTTGTAAAATGGGGCTGCAATAAAGAAGAGCCCAGGGAGTGTGGCACAATATGCCCAGACCTAGATGTTATTTATGGTGTTAATACAGACTTCAGCACTGTTCTTTCTCCCCGTGGATCCTGGGCAGTCCATGTCTCATAATACTGTAATGACAATACAGATTAGTTTGTTGGATTGAGACTGAAAGTCTCATAGTTCCTTTGGCAGGAAGTAGGACATGTTTCAACAATGATATATTTGTAAACAGTACATCATTTCAGCCCATTGTGTTGTTATTAGTAAAACTATCACACACACACATACACACATTACACACATTATACACGCACACACACACACCACACACACACACACACAATATATATAAGGTCAAAAAGTCAAAGTCTGCTCTATTGTCAATTTTTCCACATCTACACCACATATATACAGAGAATTGAAATTGAGTTACTCTCAGACCCTAGGTGCATACAGATAGCACTAACAGTAGAGCATAAAATACAGATAAGTACAGATTAAAAATAAAAATTTGACTATATAAATGTACAAATAAAGACATAAAAAATTCCGCTTCCTGACAGCCTGATGAATGAAACTGTCCTTTAGTCTGCTGGTCCTGGCCTGAAACTCCTCAGTCTCCTCCCTGATGGCAGCAGACTTCTCATGCCACTTGTGGTGCCTCCACTGTGTGTGAGTCGTAGTAGTGGGGGTCAGTGATGGTGTAGGCCTCTGGAGCAGACCGAGATACCGCAGCTCTTTGGCATGCGTGGAGTTAAACTCTAAAAATGTTGCTCTGCCAACATCGAACAGAAACTCATCTGTGGACATACGCTACATGTGTGGACATACAGTGGAACGAAATGTCGGCCCTCACAGGACCACGGTGCTACATAATTACAGACACAAAACAATTTAATAAAACAGTATAAACCTATACAAAATTAACCTACTGACAGATTTGGACTTGATATTCATAAAAAAATACAAACTATACAAATGCTACACATAAACACTGCACCTATACACAACTAACCTACTGACAGATTTTGAATATATATATATATATATATATATATATATTATATAATATATATATATATATATATATATATATATATATATATTTAGGCTTTTTTTATTCTAATTAATTACATGATATGCCGATCAGTTTTGGCTGAGGAGTGACCTCCTCAACAGTGGCTTAATATTGAAATATAAAATAAAAATGTGTAAAATGCTAATTTATTAAATATCATTTGAATATTTTTGTTAAAAATTTGAATATAAATATTCATATTTAACATTTTAAATGTAGGTGTGTATTCAGAAGCATATTTGTTTTTTGTGTGGTATCAAAATTGGTAAACAGACAACATAACATTGCTGAAATGTTAGTGTCGTTACATTCCCAGTATGGAATGAGTCATTTAATAGTGCTGACAAGGTGTCATAAGGCATTTGCATACATATAGGCTTATGAAGGGATCCTAGATCATCAGACTTCATCTTAGAAGTCACACTGAGAGAAAATCACAACTGTCAGCACATACAGTATGTTTAATATGAATATAGGTGAGTTTTGAATAATGTATCTGGATGGATTACCAGACTTGGAACAAACAACGGTAGCACTTTTGCAAAGGTCAAATTCAGGCTTCTTCCTTTGGAGGACTTGTAGGCTGCTAGGGAACAGCATACTTACTTATCAATTCACATCCATTTTCCTGTAATATTTAAAAACAAATGTTCAATTTTTTATTGTATGACTGGGTACCGCCTTCAACAGCCTGTTAAAAGATATATCATACCATATTAGACAGCTAAATGAATATGGAAATGCACCTGGACATCTGTCACCCAACGCTGGTGACTTAAAATTGAAAAATATGAAAATGTAATGTGAAGGCAATGCTGAAAGTACATTAAAAGATGAAAACTGCCCCCGAAGGCCACGGTTGAATGCTTCACAGGCTCAATGAAAGAGATGTACTAAGATGACCATGTCACAGCCTTTGCTAGAAGTACATTTCAACATTTCTTGTTTATGCTTCCCGGTTTGGATGACAACAGAAATATGTGTTACGTAATTGCGCTGCCTTTGGTTGTTGTTTTTTTTTTCTAATACGAGCACCAAGGGAAAATACAGACATTTGCATGAATGCTGAATTCTAAAGAGGGGCCCTTTGGGTGGTCTGATTACTTGTGGAACATAATCAAATTGCTTTGTTTTTCTTTGTTACAAACTGTAACAACTACAACTACATGTGCCTTCTCAATCTCCAGAAAGGTTTGAGCATGTTTGTTTAATTCATCAAGCTTTTTTGTGTGCTGTTGAATTTGTCTGGTTCATATGCTAGGAAAATAATGCCTTTAGCGAAGACTAGCGTGAAGAACGGTTCCCGGAGAGTTGGGGGCCGGGGTTTTGCGGCAACATCCCCTGTGGCCCTCTGTCGCTTTTATCTGCAGCATGCAGGAATTTTGTCATTTTCAGTGATGTACTTCCTGGAGAAGTTCCACTACCTTCATCTGCCTACCTTTTTTTTTTTTAGAATAGTCATGTTATGTAGATGAGTCAGTAAAAAGCCTATGATTGCTTGTTTTGGGGTATTCCAAGAGTGCTGTTTGGCTAAAAAAAAAAAAAAAAAAACATTAATAAATAATTATCCAAAGCTTCTTATTTAGGACAGATAGGTTGAATTCAATGAAGGATTATTTTTATTTTTATAACACTTACATACAGATTGTTTCAAAGCAGCTTCACAGTGTTAAACAGAAAAGTAGGAGAATTATTGATGCAAACTTCAAAAATTAGACAAATTTTAATTCTGCTGTTAAGTAACTTTAAAAAGACAATAATGTCATTATTCAGCTTCAGTTGTTGGTTCTATTTTTATAACTGTAGAAAGTTAAATAATCATGAAACCAATTCAGCAATAAGCAGCTTTATTTATGACAGTAGTGTTGTTATTCAGTTTGAGTCTACTATAAAGTAGAAAACAAAACTCAATGCAGTCAAATCGCTAAAATGACTGAATATTAATTGTCTACACAATGTGTTTTCTATTGATCATGGCACCCATTCCGCATTTTAGCAACAGCCTTGACTTCCACGCTGCTTGCTTCTTCAAATCTCACATGATAAACAAAGCAATGTTGCATATCTGCAGATATGAACTGAATATTGTGCCTGTTGCTTTTAAAGGAATCATGCAGTATTTGTTGCAGCATTGAATAACAGTTGCATTTAAACTATGTTGGACCCACCCACATTTTGTTGCTTCCGACGCCCATGATGGAAGTAATAAATCAAAATTACCTGTAACTGAGCCTGTATCCCAAAGAATGATGTAGACAGGTGCAGTTTTGGTGTTTTAGAGAGCTGATTCAGATGTGTGGATCACAGTGATTAATGCTGTACAGTTTCACAAAATAAGACTGCAAGATGAGAAATGGCCCCATGCAAATTGCATTCAGCACAATTTTTGGAGTCTCACTAGATTTCCATGCTCACTTAAGTCAATCAGATGCTAACAGAATGCATGCAGTGGGCGAAATTCATTAAAGTGTTTTAGTAAACAAACTATATTCAATTATAACTTTCAAATGTACTTGTAAAGTATGTATTATCATATATGTGTGTATGGGAGATGATGTAAATATCCATCTTTGCTGCCCCCCCGACCCCATGTAGAGAATAACTATTTGATTACAAGTACAAAATAGGAACCAGACTCTTCGTTATCTGCTCTTTTCTGTTCACGCCGCTCATTGAAAACCAATGAATTCTTTGCGCTCACACTCACACCCCCACACACAGATGCCATTCTACCATACCTCCTCCCTATCCTGTCTTTGCTGTGAAGATACCAGAGGCTTGTTCTCTGAGGAGTGCTTAAAATCCTGAGAGATGGAAGGAGGACTGAGCGTGCATTGAGCGCTCAACTCATTCGATCTTTGGGTTATAATGGCTTTCACAAACATCAGCAATCCTCTCATCTCTATCATCAAGCTCTATTCAAATCCCTGCCAGACTGTGGAATGAACGCCTCTTCGTAAAATACTGTGGCTTTCATTGTCTCCCTCTCATTCACTTATTACATTTCATGCCTCTCACACACATCATCTACCCCAAATAATCAATAAAACGGAGCACTCACTCTCTTTTCACACCACGCCTCCATGTAAAGAATTTTTCTTTTCTGTGGGCTTCATCCATCCATTAGTGTTCAATGATAGCTAATTCAGTGGATGTTTTTGGCAATAAATATATAATTCAGAAATATTATAGAAAATAATTCAGATCAGACCTGTTTAGTTTATTGTAATGTTAATGTTAAAGGGGGGGGGGGGTGAAATGCTATTTCATGCATACTGAGTTTTTTACACTGTTAAAGAGTTGGATTCCCATGCTAAACATTGACAAAGTTTCAAAAAATAAGTTGTACGTTTGAAGGAGTATTTTTGTTCCCAAAATACTCCTTCCGGTTTGTCACAAGTTTCGGAAAGTTTTTTTCGAGTATGGCTCTGTGTGACGTTAGATGGAGCGGAATTTCCTTATATGGGTCCTAAGTGCACTTCTGCCGGAAGAGCGCGCGCTCCCGTATAGCGAGGCTGAGCAGCACAGACATTTCACTGATCAGAGCGATTCACTGATCAGAGCGAGAGCGTCGCGAAATGTCACAAAAGGAGTGTGTTTTTGGTTGCCAGGGCAAGACAACTGCACAGATTACCAAAAAAAAAACAGCATTAAGGGACCAGTGGATGGAGTTTATTTATACAGAGCATCAATGGAGTTGTGCAAGTGTTTTTGTTTGTTCCCTGCATTTCGAAGATGCTTGTTCACAAGGCCCAGTTTGACGACGGATTTGCGTATCGTTTATTTCTTAAGGATGATGTAATCCCAAGGAAAAAGGGTCACTATCGTGTGTTGGAACCGCAGGCGGTGAGTAAAACTGCTTCAAAAATATCTCTGCTTCCTTGTTAGTGCGTCCCCTCCCATGCCAGAGACCCGGGTTCGAGCCCCGCTCGGAGCCAGTCGTTGCTGCTGCTGCTTTCGTTCAGTTTCAGGATCATAAATAAACGGCTGAATCTGACTGTAAGCCATGGTTTGTTTTGGATGATGGGTTTTCCCTCACGGTAATGTCACAGCTTCCACATGCTCTCAACGCAAAAGCCTACTTCGCGCTCGTGATTCTTTAGCTCCGCCCACACGTCACGCCTCCAGCCGGTCGTGTTTTTCCGGGAAAAATTGGTACAGACTATCTTTCTCTTATGAATATAATAAAACTAAAGACTTTTTGGATTTATGAAGGATGCAGTACTACTCGTATGTACTCAAGATTAACAGGATATTGAGTGAAAACGAGCATTTAACCCCCCCCCCCTTTAAGTTTACAAAATTGAACTTTACTTGCCCAAAAACAAACAAGTACACAAATAAACAGGCAAATGAAAATGTAATTAAAATAATTACTACTTATTATGCTAGACCCTTATAAGTGGGTGCCACAAAGGTCTAGCATTTTTGTGATGTTTATTTTTTTATTTATTTATTTATAATATTTTCCCTGTAATGAATCAGCCATTATGTCTGACATTTTAAAAGCTCTTTTTTATTGACTATAAAATAAATCTATTCAGGTCAAAGCTGTTCAGTTTATACCATCAACAATAGATACTACTGTTAACTTAAATTAAAACAAGTCTATAATTAGATCATTCAAGTAAAGAAGCTAATGAAAATATAAAAATTAAAATAATCTCAGTAATGCTCAGATACACCCATTCCATGTAATGAGCCAGATTGGAATTACATCAGCCAGTTTAAAAGTTATCAAGGCATTTGTGATGCGTCAAATGTTTCCTCATATCTCTGGAAATGTGCATTTTTGTTTTGCAATCCAATCTAGACGTGAGTAATTTATAATGTTATGTACCTTTTGAAATTAATGTCAAGCATTCTGTGCACCTGCATTTGCCTACTCTAGAAACAAAGGTGTTGATGAGTGCATTGTGATGTTGAGGGCAGGTGGGAGGACAGTTCCACCAACTGCTGATGACGTCACAGGAAAAAGAGGCTTTTGTGAGGTAACAACTTCATCTCACGTTGAGGTCTTTGGCTTTGTATCTGAGAATGATCTGCAAAATGTTTTTCCACCATTTACCTTTAATACAGCTTTCAACCTTCTTAGAACCTTCAGACTTCTCACTATTCTCTCCAAAACTGCTCACAGTTGTTTTGATCATTTTCAAGTGCAGTGATTGAGCTGGGGAAGGCAGATGTGGAAGTTCACAGGTTCATTTTTTTTATTTATTTATTTGGCTTTTTACCAATGTTGTCTGTGATTAATGTTTTAATTGCAGCTCTTTAGCATGTTGGCTTTAAGTTTTGTGTGATTGGTTTTGGAAACGGAAGATTGCTGTCACTTTTGCTGCAGTAGTTCTGTAGGTTACTACACTGATATATAAAAGATATATAGAGAACAAATGATGAATAGAAGATAATTGTAACCTTTGTCTTTTCACTATATTCTACACAAACTATATTAACCCCTATAATAATGAGTGTTTACACAGCTTAGATAATCTACTCACTGTATTCCTTAAAAAATTATTAATGTATTTATTTATTTATTGTTTGTTTGTTTGATTTAATTGTATATTATTTAAGGGAAAAAATATTGATTTCTAGATTTTATTCGATTCTCACTTTCAATTTTTAAATCCCAAGAATTCGTTAGTCTAGCCTGTCAGATTAATAGAAACATCGTAGCTCGCCTCATATCCAATATATTGCAATAAACTTTGTTATTTGTGACTTTATATGAAAAAAGTATCAGATTGCAGAATTTGTCCATTTTACTACAATATTCAAATATTAAATGCTGTTTTGGCGCTGTTTAATGTGGAGTAACAGACAGTAGCGCCTCAGTTATAAGAGGCAGCTTGAACTAATCATCTCCTCTTTAATACGCGTTAATCGTGAAATAACTATGAATGAACATCCAAAGATATATTAAAAGAAGTGTCATGTAATCGATCAATCGGTTTTTCAAAAGCACAAAATCGACAATAGCTTGTAAACAATGTGTCACGTAACGTCACATTTACCAAAGAAAAACATATTTGGTGACGATGAACTCAACGCTGTAAGTGTTTGCACACAAATCAACAAATTTCAAACATATTATTGACTCTCAGGTATATTTATTAGTTGAGAGAAATTTTTTTTTTCGTCCTGTACCCAATAAATATCCAAAATAAACGATACTGAATCAAATTGAAATCAGAATTTAATCAAAATCTAAATTAAATTTTGTTAAATTAATATCTTGTTAAATTTGTGTCAAAACCCAGCCCTATTATTTATTAATTTAATCAGTTGATTTAGGCTATTATTTTTCTGTTTTCATTTTAAGAAAACCTCTTATATTATAGAAAGCAAAATCATATTTTCTTCTTGTTAGCAAGTTGTTTTAGCAAGAAAAATTGGGTAAAATAATAAGGTTAATGAGGTTTGACCCGAAGATTAACAGGCTGTGAGGACAAAAATTAATGTTGTAGCATATTTGCATTGTAACTTTTGCACAGGGTCCTTTCGTATTCTGGCATGGCCGTGGCACAAAGCAGAGTCCATCTAGAAACTGTTTACTGACACTTGTGGAAGAGCATGTTTGGCCTGCACAAAGGCCTGATTTTACAGAAGAGCTGTTCCTGTGAGTCAGACCCCATCATCACCATCATGCGAGCATGATCTCCCTCACCCCACTTATGTCTGAATAGTCCATGCGTCCATGTTCCAACATCCTTTGGAAAAGAAGCTGTTATAACAGTAAATATTTGATTCTTTTGGTCAGGTTTATGCTTAAAACAAGAAGAAAATTACATCAGTATGAATCAGGTTTTTAGAGGTGGACACACATTTGACATTGGGTTACAGTATGTCTACGTGTCTATGCATTTGGCAGACACTTTTATCCAGAGTGTCTTACACTGTTTCCAGGGTATTTATTTTATCAGTTAATGCATTCCCTGGAAATCAAAGCCATGACCTTGTTAGCATCTTACTGTTTAAGCTACAGGATTGCTCTTCATCATAAACATGACTTTTATTTTTGTTTGTTTGTTTTATCTGTGTAGCAGATCCTGTATGAAATGTTCCTCATACTGTACTCGATAGCATGCATCTCTGCTTTGATATTAAATTTGGATAGTAATTTGGTCTGTAAAAATAACCAAACCTGGAACCAGCAGTCTCAGTCAGTAAAATGTTTACATATTCTGCATTGTAGCAGCTGGCTTTTTACATCGAGTTCACCTTTGTGTCTAGGTCACAATGTAGTCTACAGTTCGCTAAGTTAGCTACAGAACAACTAGCATTCATGTTCAAAAAGTACTGACACATGAATCATTTCATCACCTTTTATATTTAAAATTAACAAAAAACAAATAAAATGTTTAAACAAAGCTTTGAAAAAGTTTTATAAAAGGGTAAACCTCACATTTCAGCCTTTAAATAAAGTAAAGGGTTAAGTCAAAATGATAATAGATTAATAAATTATTATATGTGTTTTGTCTGCTCCATAAATAATTCTAGAGACCTCATCTGAATCGTTTAATTGTGTAGAATCCACATGAGCTTGTTTTTCATCAACCGGTCAAAATTTATGAGTAAATGTAAATGTAGCTCTCTGTAAATCCACTATCTGACACTAGGTGGCGCTTATGGAACAGCAGAATTAGAGCTATTTCCGTAACCTCCGTGGACGAAGCATCATTGTGATTAAAAACATTTCTTTATTAGGTATTCCATAGTGAAGATGAAAACAAAATGACATAAAATCTTTTCTGAAGACAAAACCCTCAGAAATACATTAATATAATGAATTCATTCAATTATCTGTATAATTCCCTTTAAAAACCTCCCAGCTTTTCGACCAGATTTTCATACAAAGCAAAACTACTACGCATGCTCTGCACACGTGAGACTGTTACTTAAAACTTTGCTTTATTCTGGACAGTATTGATTTATTATTAACATAATTAACATCTCATCAAATGTAAAACGTTACATCGTTCTTGTCAAATTGAAACATATGATGGTCTTGTTGCCAGTATGCTTAGAACTACTGTATTTAGTATGATGGGAAATGGGATGTTTATTGAATGCTTAGCTCTTTTAATACTTTTATATAAGTTTAATACAGGTTTCAGCAAAACACAGGTAAAACCTAATATGTTAAATAGCTACCAGCTGTACAATTCAGTCCATGATTATTCTGCGACTGAAAATTCAACCTAGAATTCATGAGTAATGCTATCCCATGTTTTGTGTGACTTCCTTGTCGCTTTACAAAGAAAAGATTTTCAGTAAATTGCTTTTCACTTAAAAGGAAGAATAGGTGGAAGCTATGTGTAACTGATAGCTAAGCTGTGCGGCAAACTTTCAACGTTTTTAATATTTTATCTGTGCTGTATCTTTAGTTTATAAAACCTCCACCTCACTTCAATCTATAAATCGGCATCAGCGTCAGGTAAAATGACCTTTAAAGCAAAGCCCTGAAACTGAAGCTGAGAAAAGGAAGATTTATTTCCTGTCCCCAGAGTTCCTTTCCTCTAGCATAATAATAAACACATTAGGTCCATCTCACTACTCATCCTGTCTCAAAAGATCCGGCGGTACCTGTGTCAGATGTGTGTCAGCATTTTAAGCAAATGAGACTAATTCCCATGCTAATCTTTATTTTGAATCCTGCCGAGTGATGTTATCGAGTGGTTTTGTGCAAATGGAGTTAATGGGATCGTGATAGCACCACGATTTTCCCGTAATGGGTCAATGGGTTTGGATAGATGTCACCGTGATTTTGTTTGTGATGCAATCTAATGTAATGGTGTGAAAGACGATGCAGGAGCTGATACAGAGAAGTTAATTCCTATGAGGGTTTTTTATTTTTTTGGCCCATTGCTAATGCTGTCTGCTGTGACATTTCATTATTTATTGCTGGCATTTGTCTTGATGCAAACAACCTGAGTTCTGCAGTGACAACTACATGCATTCTAATCTCACTGACACCTAAAATAGCCTCTGTGAATCTTAGCACGACAAGAGAGTATAGGGGGGAGTGGGGGAAGTTGACCCACACCCTGTATCTTGGCAACTTTAATGTGACCTTACAGTAAAAATGTGTGACATTGCTATTAATTAATTCAATGTAGAGAGTTGGGTAAATTGAGCCATCCATATTATTTGTAGTTTATTTGATAAAGAGAGTGTACAAGTGCACCAAATCCTTCTCTAAATTAGAACCAGATGCTTTTATTACATTACAATCATATATATTTTTCCACCTGTAGTTCCTAATGGCCTGTTACACATTGCAAAAAAAGCTACCATGCCAACAATATTTTGACTAAAGTGTTTAGTAGTTTCAGTGACATTCTAATTCAGTTTATATTTAATTTTACTCCGCAAACTTGTATGATTTTGGGAAGGTTACACCTTTGCTGTTCATCATATTTATTCAGAAATGCAAACAATTAAATATTGAAATGTAAACATTATATAGTACATTTTGTGATGTTCAAGTTATCTTTGGGTTTGAACCTGTTTCATTTTACACCCAGATGGTGCATCTTACCCACTGACTCACTTCAACTTACCCCTAAACTGGGGCAAATTGAGCCATGGGAACATAAGAAGCTATGGTTTCACATCCTTTTGTCATAAACACATTCTGATCATTTAAAATAAGAAAACATCCTGAAATTACTTGATTTCCCTTGTCTTGAGGTCCACATAAGTAAAAAATGGCTAATCTTGCCCGAGTCTCTCCTACCTGTATTGTTTGCACTTCAATTAGTGTGGTCTATCCAGGAGCACTGTTATCAAAATCACTTGACATCAACAGATAAATGTGGACAGTATGCAGTCAGAATGGCCACAGATGAAATTTCTTTGAGTCTGATGGGTCCCACTCTCACTATCTCTCTCTCACACACATTCACAACACACTTTCTGAGTATAATGACTGGTTTTCATGCAAAGAATGGGCAGCCGGCTGTCTGAGTGCGATACTTGTAATGAAAGCTTCTTGCAGGACCACATGCCCTTGGTAATATTCCTTCCATTGTAACCACCACACAACCTATGCAAATGAGAGAAGTTGTAACACCTAAATTACTGCTATTTCGAAAAAATATAAATGCTCCATTTGACTCACTTGATATAGTGCGCCTGATTACACAACCCGATCTCACGGCAGTCCACACAAATTTTACAAGGTGGCTAATTCGTACTACCACACTCGTACAAATTCATACGAATCGTATGTATTTTACGAGTTGCACAACTTGTATGAATTTGTAAGAATGACCTACAACTAACCCCGCCCCTAAACCTAACCGGCACTGGGGATTAGACAAATCATATAAAATCGTACGAGTGAGGTCACACAAATTTGTACCAATTAGCACGATTTGTACAAATTGGTCATGAGAATGCGTTGGATTATATCACAATAATTTATAAAAATATTGCAAATGGGATTGATCTGTGAAAGCAAATAAAATGAATAATTTCCTGGAATGGAGGAAGCAGGATGGATTGTCAGTCAATATTTATGAATTGTTAGCCAATATTAAAAGCATTTATGCTAGAAACTATTTAATGTGCTTGATTCTAAATTCTGTTCACGGAGTCTATCAGGGTTGAGCCAAATTAAGAATTTAAACACTGGTTTGTTTTTCAGTTTGGCATCTTTTTTAGTACCTTAACTTACCTCAAAGTTCAATTTAATTCAATTACATTTTTTAATCAAATTCAGGAATGCAGTCAAACCAAAACTGGATGGTGCGCAACTGTCTATACATATTTTATTATCATCAAAGTGGTTGTACTGCTGTACCATTATTTGGTTTTTGAATTTTATTTATTTATTTATTTTTTAGTCAGTAGTTGGGCTACTCAAGAAGAAGGTTCCAAGAATAATTCTCCCTATAAAACCCTCATTTTGGCAAATGTATTTTCATTTAGGAAGCCCAGCATTTAATAGTTATTGCAAGTTATAATACCAGCTAGCCTCAGGATCAATTTTCTGGCTTTTATGTATTTGAGCAGCCATTCCAAAACGTCATGATCGCATTTTAAGGCATTCTAATTAAAAACTCCATACCTAATCAGATCTTTTAATTTGCAAAGCAATATAGAATTACTGCCTGACAAGCTTTCAAATACACTAGGGGGTAAATGTACGCCCTTGTAGGACTTAATCGTCTAGTGGGCTCAGCAGTTTCATATGCATATCAATCCAGCAGGGGGACAATTAAGGTTGTGGATAATTCATTTTCAGCGGTACACTCCAATGCACAATAATGTCCGAATAAAAGAATGCTTGATTTCTTACGGGATAAAGCAAAGAGTTGCAGATATACTGCACACATTTCTGTGATTTCTGCATTGTCCTTTCATTTCCTAAGGCAGCTCTGCATCTTTGTTTTATAGTGCTTCTTTGTGACTTAGACTCCGAAGTGCTCTGCCTGCAAATTAAGCAAGAGGGACCACTGAGAATCATATTTATTGTGGCCCCAGGGAAATTGAGAACTCTAATAAAGATGTCACGTATATTGTGATTCCCATTATTATCATCTGTGCCTCTGTATCATCTTACTCAAAGCTATCTCGGCATTTCTTCTGCTTCTTCTTGTCTGAGCAGCTTCATAACTTAACACTCTACAAAAAAAGTGTGTTTCTGGAGTTAGTAAACTTTCTTTTTATCATGGAAAGGCTGAAGTAAAAGATAAAAAGAAGCTGATAGGCTGTTTTTCAGCTTTCAACACAGCAAACAATAATTAATTTGCCTATATTTAACTTAGCCCTTGTTCAGTTTAGTTCCTTACAAACTTTAGAATTTATTAGTAGGATCTAATCTAAGTATCCAGAGAATGCAAAATATCCAGATGCACGGAATAATGATTTTCTGCTCAAACCAGATTTAATGACAGAATTAAGGACTGAATTGAAACTGGAATGGAACTGTTGGACTGGTGTGTTTTGATTAGTTGTAGTGCAGTGCAAGATCCTGTTCAATACAAAGCATTTCATTTTGATTTTAATTAGCATATTTGCGTTATTAACTCTCTATGTTGGAAAGCATCTATTCTAAGACTTTGGGACAGACTAAGACTTGATTAATTCACATAATAAACACTGTTTAATATTAATGAAGGATTGATTCTGCCATTCATTTTTTCATCCTCCTGTATCCCACTAAGGTGAAAAATGTATGAATGTCTCGAAGTTGACATTCTTTTGAACTTTTTTTTACATTTATTTGTAACTTATTTTTTTATATCATTTACTTTTTCCTTGTTTTTACATTTACATTTACTTTTCATTTTGACTTTTCGCTGTGAGTTTACATTTTTTAAATTACTAGTTCTTGCGCAGCAGCAATCGATAAGTTGTTTACGTTATTATATACGTTATTATGATTAAATGAAAATGTCCTTTCATTTTAGAATAAGCTAGGAAAAAACATTGTAAATGTAACTTTTAAATCAAACTTTGTTCACCTTTGAACAGTTTTAACTGTTGTTTGTAATAACGTCCATTGCTGAACCTGTGCAACAGAACTGTCTCTTCAGTTAGCACTAATTAATGTGATCATTCATGCCATAATGAAATGCTTTTGTGCCTATCCTTTTTGCCTATTTTTTATATACATTCATATTGACAATTATTACCATTATATATACTTATTCCCATGAAGTCTCAATAAAAAGATCCATGAACTCACTGAGCAATTAATTGTGAGAATTTATGAGCTACATCTAATTAAGAAGCAGTAGCAGCGCATTACGCTCACATCTGATGAATGAATTGGTCTGCTGTGCCAAGTGATGTGAGGCCCTGTCACTGCATGGGAGAATATTGTGAACTTCATTAAAGAAGCAGAAGTTAACAGTGCAAAAGTTGTCTGAAAAATGATTAGGTTATGCATGCAAGTATTCAGCCTGCTATAGGCCTACGCCAGTGGTGCATCATGGGAAATTTCGGCTGTTGTGTGGTATACACCATATGTCCACTATTTTAGAAAAATATTCCTTAAAGAAATTGTTGTATTCTTACATTGCTAGTTCAAATCATGTCATTATTTACACTTCTTCATGTAATTCCAAGCTTTTTCCAAGATTAACTTTCTTTTTTTTTCTATGGAGAATAAAAATATAAATATAAGTTGTACTTAATTTAATCGGTTACCTTTAGCTTTGCCTTCCTGTTTTGTTACATTTATATGATTTGTAGCAGCTATGCATTGGTCAAGGACTGGTGACTATAATGCCTCTGTTAAGTAGGTTGTGTCAAGAGATTCTTTAGACAATGAAAAACAGCGTACAGCACATGGTCTAATTGCAAATCATTTTGACTGTCAGCAGCTCTAACTGAGACTGCAGTATGCAGTGCATGAAATTAAAACTCTCAAACTGTAGAGGTCCAAAAATATAAAAAGCTGCAGGCTAAAGCATAGCTTTTTTTTACTGAAAAGAGGAGATTATGAGTGTATCAAAAAACATCAAGTTATTTTAATATCTGGGTGCCCTCCTTGGTGATTTAGTATCAGAATATTTTTTATTCTCATACTAAATGGCGATTAATTTAAAAATTTTTTTTTTATATATATATTTATTTTTGCTTGTTTTGTTTTGTTTTGATAGAGAGATCATTGTGCTATTTTTAAAAAAAAAAAAAAAAAAAAAACTTTTTACTGTACATAAACATACCCGAAGGTGTCAGTGGTAAACAGAACTTTTTTTGGTAATACAAAATATGGACAATAATATAAAGCAAAATTAAGAGGATATTAAATAGTGCATTCTTTCCATTCTCATGAACAACTTCATTGATTCAACCAGTATGACTTTTTAAGGGCCAGGAAGAAACATCCTTATTGTTGCCTGTGCATCTGAACAGTGACCTTGAGACGGACAAAACAAGTCAATAAGAGCTCACTCTTGCTTCTGTCTCACAGCACAGATGTTTCACTTTTCCCTCCGGTAGAAACAAATAATACAAGCTTTGAACTTTGATTTCTCCTCTCCATAAGTAGCTTTCCACTGGCTATGAAATTTACAGAAACAAACACTGTGGGACATGTCACTGTAACTGAGCAATTGCAGGAGGCTCTACATGAATATAGAAAACTGCCTCACGAAGATGGTTTAATGTCTTTTAGGCTCATATCTCATATCAAAAATCAATACGACAAGTTCTTTGACAAGTACATTGAATCAGAAGAAATGTGTAGAATGAGAATTTGCTGTTATCGACAACTTGATTTATGTGAAATATTGAAAATAATTAAATTAATTAATTAGCTGCTAGTTGGTATACATTTTGAGAACGGTATTTAAAATGGAAAGGCATTATCGTAAAAGGGTTTTTGTAGGCCTAGCCACCTGAATATTGGAACAACATTTGTATTGTCATTTTTTTACAGTTGAGACTTGGTTGTAATCTCAGTGAAAATGTTTACTGTGAAATTAACAATAACTTACTTACTGGTGAGAATTATCCAGTAGTTGCCTTTTTTTTTTTTTTTTTTTTTTGTGCCACAGTAAAATTGCTGTAAAACTAAATACAGTACTTTTAAGCATACTGTAAAAACATAGAGCAGCATTATACTGTTGTTATTTATGTTTTAATTTTGATATACAGTGGGTATTGAAAAGAACCCCCCCCCCAATATTTTCCCAAAATGCATTAAAAATCTACAGTAACATTGTAAGCATTAGGAAATTGCTGAGAATGCAGTAATATTAACACTGTGAACATAACATAATTCACATCAACATACTATATGGAGATTAAACAGTAGGGAACTGTTGAGAATACAGTAATATTACTGTGAAAACTAATTATTTACAGTGTGATATTTACTTCACTAATCTAAAGTGTTATGCAAATAACATTAATGTAATCACAAATTAGACTGATATAACTGATTAAACCATATCTATATAACAAATCACTTTTTGTTACATCCTCACCCACGCAAACCGCACACGCATTCAAGAACACAAGTCAAAGTAACTGGTGCTTAATAATCTAGCCCTCAAGCACAGATAAAAAGGTAGAGAAAAAAAATAATAAAGCTTATTATAATGAAAACAACTTTTTGACATTAGTTCTGCATGGCTAGAAATGATCACACTGATAAAAAGCAGGAGAAAATTCGCAACTTTGTTTTAATTAAAGAGTTTCATACTGGTATGAATTATTGTCCAAAAGCTTAATAGGTGATTTTAAGTAAAGCATGCTTTTAAATAACGATTTGAATTTTTCACAGCTTGTTGGGAATTCTGTGGCATGAAAACTGAAAAACAATTTAAATTCACATGAGTGGAAAAATATGAGGGGGACTTTAATTGATGATGCCACTTGAAGTTCCATTTAGTGTTTTTAGCATACACTTCTTGCATCTGCATGCACAGCGTTAAATTGAATATGTTCTACAGTTGTTTGAGTATTTTCAGTGCGGTAAAAAAACTGTGTATCACAACTGTGATAATGTGAGTTTTGTAAAGGATCTTAATTTACGTTCACATGCCCTCTTTTTCAAGGTATGCATGCATTACATTATATCTATATCTATATATCTATCAATCTATATATAACTTTTTATGATTCGTTTGTTAAAGGTGTTTGTCTCAAAAATAAGTGCATAATGAAAACTGATTTATATTCCATGAAATAGTCAAATACGAGCATATAAATAGTACAGATGCATATTATCAGCAGATGTACAAGGGGACACAGTGGTAAGTGTAAACAAATGCAGGTTTATTTGAACACATGCAGATAGGAGAAAACGAGGCAAAGAGTCCGGGTGAGAATTCAGGGAGTAGCAAGATTTAGCGAGGCTTGTCTGAGTAACTATGTCTAATTTCCTTTCCAGGGAGTACCAGGGGAACAGTGGCATATAGAGACACTGGAGCAAACTGGCAGGTGGAAAACCACAGGTAAGGGAACCATAGCCAACTTTGAAACCAAACCATGTGACAGCAAGGAGAGTGCAAGGATATAGGCAGCTTGATGGGCAGAGACAGGTGCAGGGAATTAGACTCCAGGTGATGGTGCTAACGGCCTGAGAGCTGGGCTGCGTTCAGCCCCGACAAAACGTTGCACAACGTTTTTTAAACAGAAACGGTGGTGCGTTGAACACACTGTTCTGATGACGCAAGAGTTGCAACTATGGCAGCTGAGAAGGCCATTCTTTGTGTTCTTTGTGAAGAATTTTCGGAGCCATCTATTTAGCCTCACATACTGACTTTATTTGTAGTTCATACGGTTTTAATACCCTGTATTTTCTTTCTCATTTTTAGGAAAAGCACTTAATTACCATTGTTTATTTCTATACCAAATGTCATACACTTAATGAAGCTAAAAATATAAACAACTACATCATTATGTTGATATCCTATACTTTTACAATAAAACTTACGACAAACATGTCTTCTAATATCCTCAGTTGATGCGTATACCGAGTGCAACGAACACATTTGTACATTATATTCCTTGAAGCCATTGTGCGAGTTCACTTTAATACCACGTGCTTTATATACATGTTGCTGCTGATTGGACTGCAGTTCTGACACACCCACCAAACAAGAGAAAATGCATCTCAAACCCCGTTGCACACTGGTGCACGCCGTTTCCAGGAAACATGACGTTCAACACGGAAACCGTAGCAAAACGTTGCGCACCGTTTTGAACTTGAACATGCCCCAGGTAAGAGACTAATGAGGAAAATTAAAGGAACACAGGTGAATGGAATGACAATAAAATGAGAGAAGGAAACTGGGTCACAGGGAGCACATGGGGATAAAGTACAACAAAACAGGAACAAAGGTCTAACATGTAAATGGCCATGGGCACAAATCTTTTAAATGTAGTACGTAATAACTCAGTAGATGAGAAGAACCTTAAATGAAAAACAGCAATTCAGAAAATATAAAAAATGTATCTTTGTTTCATACCAGTATATTAAACCTTCCCCAACAAACATGAGACGTCTATACGACGTGCAGATCAAGTCTAAATTGCGTCGGTCGGTCTGGACCATATCTGGACGTTTACACGACGTGCAAATCCGGTTCATATCTGGACGTCGAACTACGACGTCCCTTGGACGTCGATATGAGGTTCAAAATTTGAACGTCGGGCTAAGGATTTTCTTGGACGTCTGTAGAACGTGCAGAACAAGTTCAGGAAATTGACATAAGTTTTTTTAATATAAACACAAAGCAATACTTTGATTTCTGATTTAAATATCACATGTAGCTTATACTCTTCTGAAACATCTAGGTGATAAATTAATTAATTTATTTATTTATTTGAGTGGTATTTTTCACTGGAGCATTGACAGAAAAGCAGTTTTCATCTAGATTTAAATATAGTTAAAGGATTAAAATATTAATGTTTAGTATATTTAAATAGATAATTAGATTGGAATAATATTATATCATATTAAATAATAAATATTTAATACATAGATTTAAATGAAATTAAATACAGTCTATTTAAACGTGCTCGTCACGAGAGGCATTGACGTGATGTTACGTTAGTGACGTAAACGTGATGGCAGTAAAAAAAAAAAGTAAACGTGATGGCGCAAACAATCACGAAGACGGAAGAATAATTCAGTTTATTACAAAAGACTGAAGATATAACTACCGCCATCCTTTAATTTATTTATTTCTACGTTGAGGACACTTTATAATCCTACAGAGATACCTGACTAACGAACAACCTTCACAACGGGACGGAGCTAATTAACGTTAATGTTACTTTGAAATTCAAACAGTAACGGTCATCTGACTACTGGTGCTGAGCCAAAGGTAAGCATAAATGTGCTTTTATTCGTCGTTTTATTAATCTAATGTTAAATTTCAATTCAGATTAATATTTAAAATTATTTATTTGGATTAGAAAGATTATATATTTTCAAATTCCTCTTTTTATAATTGGACATTATCCCTGTTGGTTTATTTTAGGTGGTTCAATTTACAGTCTGAGGTAAAATTATGATGATCCTTTTTAACTTGGTTATTAAAATTGGTCACTAAAAGAGGTGACCATAATTTTTCTTGATCAAATAAAAGCAACAGTTGTGTTATTTTGTATATATTTTTTCTACTTTTCAGGACGGGAACATCAACAAAAAAAGTTTAACTTCTGATTCATAATCTACACACTCTACTGGTAACGTTAACACTACTGACACCTAGTGGTAAGTTTTAGTAACGTTACTGGCAAATACAAATGCATTCTGTCACTAAATTAACAATAATGTAAGATTTTCAAAACTTTGTCTTGTGTGAAGTGTTCGTTCTTGTATTAAAACAGCCTTTGTGGTGTATCCTGGATGCTCACGCGATCCTGTGAAATTAGGCAATTTAAACTTTAGAATAATTTTTTTAAATCACGTTTTGAAATGATTTACTAAAGACAAAAAATCAGTCTGGCAGAATTTTCTGATCATATCTTCACCAAAATGAGCATTGTGAAGCTATATTTATATTTATGATAATCATTTATATTTAATTTGTGTTTCAGGGCAGTTGGTGAAGACAGATGTTGTGACGATAGGACAGTTCCTCCTCACCAGTCTCTGCTGTATATGGATGCCTGTCCACTAGCACAAGACATTTACAACATTTTGGAGCCAGGGACCCCTTGCAGATAAGATTTTTCAAGGACACCCTCAGAATTACAAGATTTTAAGGTTTAAAATTATTGTGGGTTGGAATATAATGAACATAATATGATTTTTTTATTTATTCATTTAGTTTTTTTAAATGATCCCCAATTTTTAAATAATACATTTGTTCAATGCCGCACAATATAGGGCTAAGTTGCACCAGGTCAGGAAAAAACAGATAAATTATCGGTGTATAAGAAACATTTTGCTATTAATTTCAGAAATAATTTAAATACTGATAAATAAAATGTAATAAAAATGTAAAGAAACGTAAAAACTATAAAGACTGTTAATATTTTATTTTCCCTCACTTTCAAATCATCTATTCAAAACAGAACAAAAATAAAAATATTTAGGCCTATGTATAAAATAAACTAATTCTAGTGCCATTAGTTACAAGCAGTATTTCTTTTGTTAAATAAAGAAACAAACAAAAAAAAAAACACTTGCCATCTCAGTTTCTGTGAACCTCATCCTGAAATGTAGAAAACACAGAGGTACAGACAATGCTACTGTGTACAGACAGACTTGAGAGGGTGAGAACTATATTTATAGAAACATTTAAGTGCCCACTTTTATGTTTACGTTGTGCTTAGGCCTTTTGACATTACATGCATTATATAAGTTACTTTGGAATAATTCAGCACATCTCAGAAGATTCAAAAATATGACTTGGAGTCTGGAAAATATGGTATAAAATATTTTGTGGACCCATTTGCTTTGGTCCTGAACCCCAGATCGAAAACCCTTGAATTGTAGTATAATGTGTTTTTTTTTATTATTATTATTATTATTATAGTGCATGCAGATAATATTTAGGCACACAAACACTTGACTATTGCATGAATAAAGAATACCATATTTAAGAATTTTGTGCTAATTGCAGTTTAAATAAAAATGAAAAAGCTTAAAAAGTGAAGCTCCAACAGGTGAACATAATGTGTGGACCCAACTAAACTAAATTGTTTGTTGTTATTTGTTATCCACTGTATAATGAGTGAAATGTATTTTATTTTTATGTGTTTTTTGTTTTGTTTTTGTTTTTGTGTATGTGTGAACACACTGTTTCTTTAAGTTTATTTACAAGTAGAAAGATAAATTGCATGGAAATAAACATGAGATTTAATTGAATTCAGCCTAAGAGTGTTTATTTTGTCTAGAAATCTGAACTCAATTTTAACCTCCTAGAGACATCCTGTGTACATCGATATTGGACGTCCAAAAGACGTCAAAAAAAGACGTTATAAAAACTTTAATTTTGGCTCTTCGGGGGACGTAATTTCAACGTCCGTCAAAGACGTCGAAAAGACGTCGTTTCGACGTACTTTTGCTCAGTGGGTCACCTTTGCTGGTTGGTTCAAATACACTATAAACAGACTAAACATTGTTAATTCAGTTATATGCTGCACAATAAAGATTAATTTATTTTAATTTTTTTCTGTTGTCAGGCTCTCAGAACAAATTATACCTGATTTATTTGAACATGTACTCGAAGAAAATTTCCAAAGGAAGTTAGAATTAATCCCCGCAACGGCATGGCAGATCTTAAAAATAGACAGAACACACTAATTACAAACTTCTGTCAGATTTCAATCACATCTAGCATTTGTGTGTTTGTGTGTGTGTGTGTGTGTGTGTGTGCATTGACTGATATTTTCAAAGACTTGCATGCAACTAGGAGTCTATAGGGATGAAGGAAATTATCTCACTGACCCCTTTGTGTGGTGGTTTTTCTTTTTAATACTTCAGGTTATTCTATTTAGCTAATCCTTACTTTCTAGTTGTGTAAAATGAAAGACAATAAGATCAAGCTTACATTGTTTGAATTTTAATTCTTTTTGCAGGTTAATGTTATGTGTTAATATTGAAAAGAAATTAACTTGATTAGATGGTAGCTTTGGAGTGTCATGCTTAGTTTCTTTATTCATTATTCATCTTTGTTTACTGAAAAGGTCCATTCATGGTTCATTAGATATTCTGTCAATATGGTTCTGATGGCAGAGGATTCTGGTCCAACATTTTTCTCATTGGAACAGACAAATGTTTGCCGGGAGCTGTATCAAACATTTGCAAAGCTGCCTATTAGTGAAAAAAGGATTAACTGGCTACTATTTATTCTGCTAGTTGTATGAAGAGAGTTACCAGATTATTCTGGCCGGTGGCAAAATGCTAAATGTTATCAGCCTAATGTGGTTTTGAAGACTTGAAGAATTATCCAAAACAGTCAATAAGCAAACCAAGAATAAACTTTCCAGCTTAAATTTGGTTGCAAATAAGTCATGTGTAGAGGGAGACCAGAAGACTTAAAAAAAAGAGGCTATGTTCGAGGTGAATGCTAAAAGGAAATTAAGGGTTATAATTCATTATATTTTTCAATATGTTAGACCTTCTTCTTCTGATATATTGTTTTAGAATACACAAAATGCAAGGAAATGCTTGTTTATAATCTTAGTGGTAAAAAGTAAATGCGATGAGAAGAAAAAAAATGAGCTAATGGTTATTTTTTAACAAGATGATTACAATTATTGTGCAATGTACAAATGAGAAGTTCAGTTCATTCTACCTTCACACACTTCAGAAGTACCTGGAATGATCATATAGACTTTCCTCACCTACCGTTTCTCTCTCTCTCTCTCTCTCTCTCTGGCTTTGTTGCTTATCAGGAGCTTCCAGCTGTTGGTAGACTGTCCACAGAGACTGTGACGGCAGAAGTCGAGTTGGCAACAGAAGCTGGCTTTTCATTTCCCTAATTTCATTTCCTTATTTAGTCCTCCTTTCCCCTAGTAATCCAATTCACAGTTTTCCCCTCTCTTTCCCTCAGTGGAATCTGTATCTCCTCTTATGAAACACACTCATCATTCTCCCACACACAAGTACGCATTCACACCTTGTTGATTTGTGGTGCTCATCCTCAATCTCAAACTCTTAAATCATCAGGGTTTGAGATTAGAGATGTGCTTTAAGCTTGTCACCCTGGGGGATCTTGGGATGTATTGTTATAACAGCATCACTCAGGTCCCGCTTTAATCTCATAATCCTGTCATTGAGGTTTGACTGTCCACCAGTCTGCATCTGAGAATGTCATATTTCAGAGTAGTGAAATTAAAAAGCCCATCATACAGAAGATTAGAATAGTTTTATTTTGATTACAGTTCCAAATGCAATTTCTGGTCACATGGTCAGATGAAACAATAGTTCATACCTGTATATAAATGCAGTAAAAAATGGTGTAAGATACTTTGGAAACTATCTGTATGACCTTCAATCACCACTTATATGAGAAGGGGTAAATTTTTTATTCTAACACTAACACTTCATTATTTATTATGGTAATAAAGTTACAATACAGTTTTCCCCCTATCTTTTGGTTTTACGCTTACTTTTTGGATCCTGTTTACAACCATAGATTCTTTTAAAAGCATGAGAGACAAACTGCTAAACAACTTTATGAAAAGAGCAACATGTGGTGTTCATAACACCATATTATTATAAAAAGCATCATGTTAAAGTGCACTGATTCCTGTACACTTGACATGATAACAGCACTGATCTTTTGCACCCTATAAATAATATTTTTCTTCATGGTTTTCCAGGCTATCATTACAAAATCCATCCTCAAAAAGATAGAGAGCTGAAGGTCATCTCCACATTCAGCAACACAATCTCCCTCCATTCCACCCTGCTAGGGGTAAAGCCACTTCAGAGCACAGCATTAGAGAAGCCTTCATTATTGTGCACCAAGTTCTTCCTTGTTCCTCCAGTTTAGGGTCAGCCCATGCTAACCTTAGCAGTGTTTACCATGCATATGCTGATTTATCATGGGTAAACATGAATACTCTTTGGAAATAGGTGTGTGTGTGTGTATCTTTAGAACTCCAATCTATCATCTTATCAGTTACATCTCATCATTTTTACATGGAAAACATTTAAAACAAAAAATAAAATAACAAATATATTTGTATATAAAAAATTACAAAATGGCTCAAGTTTTTTCAAACTCTTTGGAGGGAGTTGGAGGGCCAATGTGCTGCAGAGTTTAGCTCCAACACTGATCAAAGTCACCTTCCTGTGATTTTCTATTGATCCCAAAAACATTGATTAGCATGCTCAGGTGTGTTTGACTAGGGTTAGATTTAAACTCTGCAGGAAAGACGATCTTGTGGTCCAGAATTGAGGATCCCTGGCCTAGAGCATAGTTAGTCAGTCTCAACAATCCCTATTTGAATACTGAAGTGATTCAATCAATACAAACGAAAAAGAATACATAAACAAAAGAATGTTTTTTGAAAACCATGCCCTCTTCATAAAATGCTACACATATCAGTGGCTGGATTGAGAATCAGATCTCTCATGGTGTTTTTATTTTAATTTAATTTTTCTCACTGTGAGCATGTGCTTGGGTCCAAATGGGTTTTGTGATTGTTGCTTGCACAAAATTATAATACAGGTTAATACAGATAGTTACCGAAAATTGGTGGTGATTTTGAGGTGAAATTACCCACACAGCTCTCTGGGGTTTTGACATAAACATATGAGTCATTCAGTGAGTCAGTCAATGATTCATTCAAACTTTGACTGGTGGCATTGAGTAGAAAACAAACTCGGCAAATTCTGAAAGGGACCATCAACAATACCAGGGCTCCAGACACTCTAGTGTTCTACTTTATAGAACCCTCCTCATGCACTCATATGTGTTTGTATCAAATCAGGTTACTCGTTGTTCACTCTTTTTTTTTCCATGGCCCGTCTGTCTAGCTAATTTTGTTACGTTTTTATTTTTTCCAGAGGGCCAAATCCTGCTTGCTCGAACTTAAGTGAAGCATCACTTCCACATAAATTTTTTTATGAGTCAACTCCAAGGGCTCAAACTGTTACAACCCTTAAGGCTCGTCTGAAACCTAGCCAATTGTATCCCAGGTTACACCTAAATGGTTAACACTGTCAAACTCTGGCATAAGAGAATGTACATATCTGCAGTCCCTTAAGTCAGAAATGGTAATTGTCATTAAAAAGTCTGATATTGCACTATGAAATGGATAACATGGTAAAATACTAACTATATCATTGATAAAGCGGTCACGTCTCGAGTTCCATTGTTGCTGTTCTGATTTAGGGTTTAATACCAGCTGAGTTAGATCTGAATCACCCTGCACCTAATTCTATTTTGGTCAGACATGAAAACGTATGTTATACTCACACGTAATTAAATGACTGTGCACAGGAAGTTCATCTTTGTTTTCCATTTTGTTCTAGGTTTTTTGCCCTTCCATTCATGGCATGTTGCCTATGGCCTTGACTGACATCCTGCATGCAGCAGGTTTTTTTATTGATTGTATTGAAAATAAGGCTGACGGAAATGGTGAATACCTTTTTAACACTATTGTGGCAAGGGCCAGACTGTGATGCAATTTCAGGCCGGGAAATCTCACACTAATCCAGGCAACACAGAAAAAAAGGGCCAACATTTGCTTGACATTGTAGTAGTACACCATACATATTAGTACCTTAAAGGAACACTCCACTGTTTTTCAAAATAAAAAATAAAAAATTTTCCAACTCCCCTAGAGTTAAACAATTGAGTTTTACAGTTTCTCCGATCTGCGGGTCTGGCGGTAGCATTTTTTAGCTTAGCTTAGCATAGATCATTGATTCTGATTAGACCATTAGCATCTCGCTTGAAAAAGACCAAAGAGTTTGAAATAGTCGCCAGCTAGTTTGTGTAGTTGCAGTAATAGCACAGTTGAACCAGTTATTCTGGTTCTTTTTGCCTCTTGGGTGAATTTTTGGTGCGGTTTTATAGTGCTCTCACAAAACACTTTAAAGTGTTTCTTTTACATATTAATTAGCATAATACTGCACTTTTATTAATATGAATTCTTCTCTGCCCACATATAATGCCCTTGAGGTACTCAAGTTTAAATGTGCCTAAATTTAGCATCAGTGTTTAATAGAATGATTTTTAAATCAATTTTATCAAATCTTATCAATCCCAGTCCATAATTACTAGCATGTAAGATATGGATGCTCTACCATTATTCTTTAATTTAAATGAAAGCACCCGGTGTTGCAATTATTATGTAGTAGATCATAATCACGACATTAGTAGCTAAAAAAAATTATTCCAGCAGGAAGTTGAAGCCATAGCCTATTTTTAGAGTAGTTTTAAACCTTTTTCATTAAAGGACAACAGAAAGCTTTCCACATGGATGCAAGGACATGTGTTGCCTTTGAATTTTGACAATTTGCATAAAGTTCTCTGAGTATTCATATACAGTTTTTTTTCAATGGATCACATAACTGTAAAGCAGGAATGTCCATCTGTTAAAGCTGAATCCAGTAACGTCAGACACCTCATTTTAGTCTCATCTCAGTGTTGAGGAACTGACATCAGAGGAGAGAGGGAAAAAAAGAATCCGAATTTCAAATTTGCCTCGGACAAACATGTTTACACTGAAGGGATATGCCATGTTTTAAACAGCTTTAAATGACAGAGTGAATGCTGTTTGGATATGTGCTTTCTAAAAGTAAGAAACTTCAAGTTAAAGGGGTAATATGATCATTATTTTCTGTATTTGATGTAACAGAATATGTTTACATGATTCAATGTTAAAAAAAAAAAACACTTTATTTTTAAACCATACATTTAAAGGTGCAATATGTAAAACAGCTAGCAGCTAAAATGGGCACTGCTGTCGAAATTCTAAATATTGTTTCTCCCCCCCCCATTCTCCTCAGACTCGACACTCGCACCGGTTGTCACGCAACAGGAGCAAGCGCAACTGACAGTGAAAGGGGACAGGCATTACACGGTAAACTGATGAGATGATTAATCAGTGTTTTAAAAAGACTCTGGTTATATAGCTTTTTAGATCGGGTAGAAATATGCGATCTCTGTCCGAGTTTGTTGGCTGCAGTATGCTGTATTCTCCACCAACTGGCAACTCAGGCTTTGAAATGTGATTGGGTAAACTGGCAGTGGACAGAACTCACATATCTGCAAATGTATTATGGTGTTTTTATGCTTAACTAAAAAAAAAAAAAAAAAAAAAAAACATACAAGAACCACAAATTGAGAACCACAGATTTCACTGAAAACTTATTTCGGCCGACATATTATCTACAAAATCTAATCATGGAGCAAAGCTGAACTGTTCTGAGGTGGATGACTGTCTAGGCGTGACAATGTGTCACACTGGAATTTTTCATAAACCATCAAATGAATCTAAGTAGTTCTGTCTGTTCATCATGAAGTCCATTGAAGTCTTGTTTCAGCACTGCTTTCAATGAGTATTGTTGAAACCAAATGCCTGAATAAATATCACCCATTTTTGGTTGGTATAACCATTTTCGTAGCATTGTCTCTAAAAATTAACCATCTATGATTCAATGAGTGTTTTATAACCTCCTACACCATTGCCGATGGCATGCTTTCTAGTTTTTTGGTCATGAGTACATAAATATGCTAAATATATCTCTGTGTCAGTGTTTCCTTTGTCTTGCCTCTTGGTGTAAACAAAAAAGATACAAAGGGTAGTGCTAGTCTTTCCCAGGTCTGACAGGTTGCGGTTGTTTTTTCTTCTGTTCAAGGAGCTGTGGCCCAGACTGGAGGTCAAAGCTACAGTGGAGAAGGGGTGGGGTGGGGGGGCTGCTCTGTCAGAGATAAGAGAGCAGAGAATGATGTGGCCAAATGGCATGGAGAGAGAATGGGAGGAGTTATCTGATATACCCAGGACTTAAGCTTGACCGTGAATGCCATCCAGCACCAAACAAGATTCTATTAATTCTCTTTGGAAGGATCCGTAACTGTTCAACCTCTTAGATTTCTTTGGCTCAGTAGGAAGGGCCTGCATTTACTTTTTACTGTGGTATTTTCAACTTGAGAGGGTGGACACTCATCAAACCCTTGAAAAATAAAGATGAGGACAAACATTCATTTTTAGCTCAGCCTGTCGCAAAGAAGGCCACTTCTAATGGGATACATTGTGTATTATTGAAGCAGAAATCTGAATGACTGGAATTGAAAAGACAAGTGTACAGTACTTGAGATAAAATGGTCTCCTTTCAAACTCTCATAAAACTGTTATCCACTTTGCGTTTGCCAG
This sequence comes from Carassius auratus, assembly GCF_003368295.1. Lineage (NCBI taxonomy): Eukaryota > Metazoa > Chordata > Actinopteri > Cypriniformes > Cyprinidae > Carassius > Carassius auratus. The sequence goes on along the minus strand of NW_020523406.1, from coordinate 29,487 downwards.
ATATTTTAACAATTTGTTGCAGCATTGTCTTTGTAATCACAAATGAAGTTATTATGTGGCAAATATTATGCTCAGATGTTGCTCTTTCAACTTTGGAGTTCAGATGTTCAGATGTCAGCAAATCTATTTTGGTGAGATCATCTTCAGATTGTTTATTTTTTTGGTTCTATAGCCATTTTGAATTTTGCTGGAAAAACGGCTGTTTTGTTTTATGTTAATTGGTGCCATGTCAATTTGGTGACAGCACCACTTGACAGCACCATCTAGTAGTCATACAACATCCAAACATTAATTTAAAAACTGCTGATTAATATTGTCTATAGCTTCCTTTGGTATGCAACCTATTGGTCAAACATTTGTATTTGTATATTGAGTAATTCTACTCACAGCTTTCTTTCATAAGTTGAATGTTTACACTGCTTGCTCAACCCGTAAATAAAGTTAGATATATTTTCACTTGCAAGTAAGTTGAAAGATCACCCTCTGATGCCACAGTGGTCAGGGTGTTAAATTCAGGCTAGCTGGTTTTTGACCTTCAAAATCTCGCTCCTCCTCATGTCAGCATTTGTGCTGACTGCTGCTTAACATCGACTTGCTGAAGCTAGTGATCATACCGATCTCCCACTGAGGCTATCTATAGTGAGAAAACCTTCCTGCAGGAAATTCATTCAACATAATCCAATTCTAATTGTGTAGTTATCAAACACCATAGCAGATCTGTTATGTGTTTTTTAATTATTAATTTTTTTTTTTTTTTGTTCTAATCCTATCTGACTATGATGTTTCACTATCTGGCATCTGTCATATTTTCAGTGCTTTAATGCCTTTGTAGACCCCATGTAAGACACACACAACTGAAATCTTCGAATCCAACCAAACAAACACATTCCAGTCTTATGTTGGCACTTAAGAAACTAATATCAGTAAAACAGACATAAAAAAATACACATACACATAGAACAAAATAAAATCATCCTGGTTTCAAATGTTTGGAAGCACCAACACTAGGAGATAAACACATAATAGAATTGCAACATCACAAACAGCTTTGCTCACCTCATTTTTCAAAGGCCAGCTCTTGGATTGCCAAGGTGTTTGGGTGCAAAGTAATTGCTACTAAACATGTTTAGTTATAACTCTTTATCTGGTAAATGTTAGTTTTGGAAAAATTTTCCTCCAACTGAGTACTTAAAATAATATTAATTTGTTCTAGAAGTGTAAACAAAACTCAAATTACTTACATTTTGTTTATTGTAAAATTATAACAAGTATAGTATAACAAGTATAGTAAGTAAAATTATAATGTATATTATTCACATAGGAGGATGACAATTTGTTGACGTCACTCAATTGGGGGTTGCTTTTGTAATATCAATCAAAATTCCCTTGATCTTTTGACACATGAGGTTACTGTACTTTAAACACATCAGTTTTTAGAGTTCTTTAACAGTTTCAGAACTCAATAATCTCCCGTAAGTCTAAAAACTCCTTATATTGAAGCCAGTCCGCCAAAAATGACAGGACAGAAAGCTTATTACTTCAGATTTTTTGATGTAAAACTCTTTAACATTATAAGTAAATAGATAAGTTAATAATAAAATTTTAAGAGAACAGTACAAAATAAAAAACTAATGGCAATTCATTACTCCTTTTAATAAAAGTGTCTTTGCATGTGTTCCTGAGTGATATACATTTTGCATTCTATTCTGAATTTGTCATGTTAGTAGGCTAATTCATTTAATTAGCATTGTGCAACCTTTTAAATTAAGTCATTGTCATTGTTTTCAGTGCACACACCTCTATGCAAATCATGCCTGTTATAGATTCTTCTTAACTTCTTTACAAAAGTCATTGCTATTTACGTAATTGGAAACATATTTGTGTGTTGATCATCGCAGCAGTAAACTCAAAAGGTTGAAGTTGCAATAAATCATATGTACATGCACATAGTGTAGTCAAGCACACTTTAGCTTTTTAAAAGAGCCAATTCAAGTGTCTGGATCACAGCAGTGAAGCAATTAAGTGAACTATTTGCAGTATAGTGCACTTAAGATAGGCCTATTATATAACTTTGTTTTGCATAATTTATTTGTTGTGTTTTTTAAAAAAACATTTAGATTATATCCTTGGTGTTTGTTAAGTGCATTTTTGACAATGTACAGTGATGCTGGTATTTCAGCCATTTAATTTTGCATCCAAGTAGAAGGTTTTAAATGTGGTTTTCATATTTCAAATGTGGAGTAAGATAATACCATGTTAGATATCTGAAAAAGGTAAGTTAGAGTTGATGAAAATTATTAAGAAATAAGCACAGAGCGAAAAACAGATCTAATGATGCTTATTTCGTTTTGAGCAAGAATGACAGTTACAGGTACATTCATGTAGATCACCAGTTGAGCACCACCTGAATCTCGTCTTCGTCTGAAAGCCTTTGAGAAAGGTTTTGACTTGTGAAAAGAATGTGTTTTGGAGGGAGGAAAAGAAGGGGGAGAAAAATCAAATCCATATGCTGCTGATCAGTGAGAGTGAAATCTGTGGTATTTTAGCCCTATTATTTCTGTTCATAAAGATTTCATTCTGCCTAGCTGGATCTGGCCCATGTTAACAGTGATTGGCTGGGGGTTCAGCTTCCTACCAGCAGGTCTCCAAATGCTCTCACTGAGAGACAGGCCTGCCATCAGCTTCATGATTATAGGACACCGGACCCCTGCTTAGATCTATTAGACCCGTCCAATCAGAAAACACCAGATGAACACTTTGATCATACAAGGCTGCTTGATCAGACAGTTAATATGATTTTAATACTGAATATTTTTAATCAAAGAGCTTGTTAAATAACCTTTGATTTTACACTTATATTATGTGAGTGCATGAGTACTTTATAGTTTGCGTGTCTGTGATGTGCTACTTTGGGTTCCCTGTCTGTGTGAAGGTGATTGCAAAGCAGCTTTATGGTTCATATAATTGAGTGGTTCTCGAGTTTTAAGGCAAGGGGATTTCCTTATTTTATTTTTAATTTTATTTTAATGCCAAAGACCGCTGTATTTTATCAGTATCCCCGTCCAACCCAGTTCTTAAGCACAGCTGTATACAAACTGTTTATGTATAAATCCCTATTTATACTATGTGAGGAAAATACAAATTATGAAATGTTAAAAACAACATGCTTTCTGCTAAATTATTGGCTATAACCCAAATAAATTAAGAATATGTTATTGTACTAAGTTTATATATAACTGACAATATGTATAATATGTACATATACATATATACATAGAATATAGCTATACTGTTTATCTAATAATAATAATCTATTAAAAAAAATAAAAATCCATGTTTTACTTGACCCACATTGTTTTGTTGTTCATATAGAATGAGTTGACAGTTGAGAGACACAGACCTGCAGCGTTTCAGAAATTCATGGTTTGCTAACTGTGCTGTTTAATAACCAAACAGTATGCGACGACATGAATTGGGTGTGTGGAAAGATTAAATTCTGTCACAGGAACAGCATGGACCATAACCTATTGTTACAGATTGTCCTCTGCGTCATACACAAGATGAAACCACACATACCATGAGAAAAACAATATCCGGGAGATATACGGAGTCGTGACTTTATGAATTAGTTTAATACTATTGACAAATCCTCACTGCACCTGACAATTTAATTCACAGCTTTTTAATGAGGAGACATCGCTGTGGCACTTATCGAATGTCTGTTCCTGCTCTTTCAGAGTATCGTTGTGGATCGTTACAGAGTTAATCTGCGGTGCCTGTGCAGGTGTGAGCTCCACACCATTGTTAGTTATCAAGTGTGACACATTGATCAGTGACCTTAATATCCCCGTATTGATTTCAGTCGGCTTTGGCTTCATCCTTAAGCTACCAATAAAAAAAATCTCATCCACCCCAAAGCCAAACTTTGGTGTTCAATGTGATTCTGGGAACGATATACCAATGGCAATCTTAAAACAAAACGGCAGAATTGAACGCTTATTTGCTTCCGCCATAAATTACAATGATCGATTAGGTTTGAAAGATTAAAAAAAAAATGTAGGGCCTTCTGAGCAGCAGAGGTTTCTGGCTATGGAAGTACATTTTCAGCTTTTGAACGCTTTTTGAATGAGCTCTTGATCTTAGAAGTGCGACAATGTTGCTTTAAGTGGATTGGGCAGGTTTACATGGTAATCGCCACAGATGGCCACCAACCAGCATGTTTTTGCAGACTTTAAGGGGATTCAAGACAGTGCAATCATGGAAGAGAGCAAGCTGGAGGTGGAAAGAGTCGATGTAAGACAGCTCATCTGACTGGCTCCATCAATATCATCCGCTTGCAGAATGACTCTCTCCCAGCCCACATTTTTGGAAGGCTTTCTCAAAGAAAGAAAAGTCCACATTTACCACAGGCACTTCTGAAAATAGCATTCTGCTGTTCCAAAGCCTTCTCTTGTGACTCATAGAGCACCAGATACAAAGCACAACTGTTCTGCTCTCATCTTTCAAAGTGTTGATGCAAGATAAAGACTCAATTCTCAACAGGTCCAGCAACAGATAAGACTTGAGCTTCAGGGCACTCTAGCATGATAGAGCTTCTCGGTGAGCTCCCAGAGGGCCTTATCTGATACAGGGAGTGCTGATCAGAAACAGTGGAGGAGTGAGATACTTCCCAGGATGATTCTGGCCTCCACAGATGTGACCGTCAGTCCACCTGCTGCAATACCTAAAGCTCATCTTTTCATCATAGGAAAAAATACTACTATTGAGCTTTGATAATGGAAGAATGATTCTGCTCTTTGCATACCCTGTATTGCTCATGTTGCTACAATTATTTCCTTAAAATTTAATCAGTATTTTTGTCATGATTTTCAGTAACAATATGGATACAATAGCAATTTTTTATTTATTCTATAACCAATTATATATATAATATATATATATATATATATATATATATATATATATATATATATATATATATATATATATATATATATATATATATATATATTCACTCTGAGAGATCAGTATTCCCAGGGACTCTTGATAAGAACATCGTTATATCTTAGTTTGGTCAAGGATGGCTAAACACCATTTTTGGAACGTTAAATTAATCTGGCAAGTTACAAGGTGATTAAAATGAGCAAAAGCGTGACTAATGGCCAACTTAAATGCATATTTGTGTGTCAAAATAATAAAATAAAAGTCTTTTAGTATATAATACTCTTTAAATGAATAGTTTACCCCAAAATAAAAATGTTCTGTTCATTTACTCACCCTCAGACCATCCAAGATTTTAACCATATTTAAAAATATGTATATTTTGATACAAAAAATTCAAATATTTTTCAGTTAATTACATTATGCACTCACCAGTATGTCAGTCACTCCAATTTCAAATCTGCATTTATGCATGCTACATTTATATGATGGATGTGGGGTATATGTCACTCCTAAAACTTTGCTGCTTGTACCGCGTATATGGCCATAGTCCTTTCAATTTTTTCTTAAAGGAGGTAACTGAACTATAAGCAAAGCGATAGTGTTATTTAACGTAATAGAAATAGGCAATGTGTTTGCACTGACAAAAAGTTCAACTGAATTCCCTGCGTTTAGTGAATACTGCAGGTTTTTGCACTGAAAAGCCAAAAAGTGACAACAGTTTAGTGAATTGGCCCCTAAATGTATTTTGAAACGGAAAAAACTCAAGGTTGAAAGATTTTGCATGTTATTGACAAACTTTCATAAGGGGACTCTCAGCCATGGGATTGTAGAGAACAGGATGAAAGATGGCCAGAGATAGGCACTCTTTCATATCAGTTCAAATAAAGGCCTGGCTGCTTTCACCTCACAGGAGAGATCATACAAGGGATCAAAAACCTGTCTTTTTTTTTTCATGGGTTGCCAGGAAGTTAATGTGAGCCAGAATTTCACAGACTTCAGGTTCTGTTTTCCTGCTCAAAATTTAATGTTCATGAAATCTCATATGGCTTATTCTTGATTTTGCAGTTTTATCATATCAAAACCCATATTTGGCACACCAGAAAACACATCAGCAGTGGCATACATCAGCAGCGTCGTGAACGCATTCACAACAGACCCGGACATACCTTTCTGGACATGGACATTATACCAAACACACATTTTCAATGGAGGGACAGAAATCTCTTGGACTAAATATAAAATATCTTAAACTGTGTTTCGAAGATGAACGGAGGTCTTACGGGTTTGGAACGACATGAGGGTGAGTCATTAATGACATAATTTTCATTTTTGGGTGAACTAACCCTTTAATGCATTTTAAAGGAATAGTTCACCCAAAAATGAAAAGTTGCAGAAAATGTCCAGATTTCCATAATCCATATTACCACGTTTCCCATGTTAACCATATTGCCAGGTCCATCTGTTGTTCTCGGACATCAAAATCGTCCAGCATATTTGTTAAGAACTGTTTTGGGCTATTTGGAGCAAGCTGTGGAGAATCTGCTCACCCCTGATATATATATATATATCAGTGTATTCAGCCAGATGTAGATTACTAAATAAAGCAATAATATTTGGCAGTAGAAGTGAACTACAAATATCAAAGCTACATTTTTCTGATAAATAATGCTTTTCTTCAGGCTTGGGTGAAACTATGTTTTCTGATGAAGTGTACCTGTTTAGTCTCATTTCTGAGAATAAGTTCATGTTCTGGAGAGAGGCTACACAACCTGTTCGGGGAGCAGTGGTGACAGCTCGAACACTACCAAATCTTAGCTTTGGACTCCACTGGCCGCCCCTGAAGTAAATGGTCCGGTTGTTGGCATGATCAAAACATTCCGGGCACCATCATTTTCCATGAGCAAAAAATGGAGACCTTCACATCCATTAACCAAAAGTCACAGTGGCAGATGCACTTTCTTCACCAGCTGAGTAAAGTCTGTCTCTAGCAGCCAATTTTCAGGCACCTTTCAGTGATACCTTTCAGTGAGTCCATTTCAGCCCCATCAGTCATGGTCTGATTTGGTCCTGCACCTCGCTGTGACACAGGACAGCTGCAGCCACTCTTAGACTGTCAGAGAGGATCACACAGTTTCACTGGTCCAGGCTGCATGTGACTAATCATCACTACTTCATCATTGACCCACAACTTCTCGGTAGATTATGTCAATTATTATTAAAACAAGACTGTGGGAATATCCAGCGTTTCACTGTGAAAATGTCTTAATTGCTCTGACCAACTAATTCTTTGACTGTCACAGATCTTTATCCCATGCTTTCATAGGAAAGAAAAGTGCTTAATAAGAAAGCAGGGAAAGCATTAAATGCTTTTTCTCACTATTATTTTCCTGATAAACATGATGTTCAGATGAAATCTCAGAAATGTTTCAATCTGTGCTGTGATTTCTTAAATTTGCTATCAAAATCAGAATCCTCCCAAATTTGAGCTTTGCATGCCACTTTAATTTTATAGCACTATACTCTTATTGTATGTAAACTATGATTTCATATTTTTCACTTGACAAAGAAATTTAATAGGAAACATCCAAGGCCAAGCTGATTTTTAAATAAATCCTATCTGATAAACACTCCTGAAGTTTGAAAGAGAAACTATAAAGCAATAAAACTGTCCTCTGGGCTGATTTCTCTATCAATGAATATCTCTGTATGAACTGTTTTATTTAAAATAACAACATTATTATTAGTAGTAGTAGTAGTAGTAGTAGTAGTAGTATTGTTGTTGTTGTTCTGTCTTTATTTTGTCTTCAAAACACAGAAAACAGCTTCGGTCAGATCTGTGTAATGTCTTTTTTCCTCTTTAAATAACATTTATTGTCACTGCAGGTCATAGTTTGCGATTACTGATAAAAAGTTTTATTTTCATAACATTTAATTAAATTGAAATGAACAGAGTTTCTTTGGTTGAATGACAAGCATGGTATGATCCAGTGTAAATCATATATGTATCATGAAATACATGTTTTTGTTGTTACAATTTCAATAATAAATTTAACAATAATGAAAAAATAAACTATCAGTTCCATTAGTTGAATTTGAAAAGCTTAAATTTCATTATTTTACCTGAAATCATATTTTAAATATTACATGATAAGATTAAAATGAAATTGTAAATATTGCATTGGCAACTGAAATACAAATTGAAGTGTACAAATATAACAAAACAAAATATTTAAAAAGAATTAAGTTAAACTAAATTAAGTTAAAACTATAACTGTGTATAAAATGAAATAATATACTAAATAAAACTAAAATGACACTACATGAAATGCAGTAATTTGTATGTTCATTAAATCTTTAAAACAGAAATGTGTGCAACTCCGAAATGCTGGGTTTACTACCTTACAGTAGAGGGATTTCAAAGCATGGCCTTCACTACACACACAAAAACATATTGTGCAGTCTGCATGCTTGTGTTGCTATGGTTCAGTAGCTTGTCATCTTAGAGGTCTTGTTGATAAATAGACCTACACAGTGATAGAAATGTGCCTTTTCTTTCTCATTAGCAGACTTGGTTAACTGTCATTCTCTAGTAAGAAGTAAAGCTCACAGAATTGTATGGTACTGAGTGGTACCCTGGCCCCATCAGTGGCTTAATACCTAATGCTTTTGCAGTGAACAGTAAAAACATAACATCCTTTTACCACTGTGAGAAAAGATAAAAAGGATAATATAAGCAAGACTTAACTGAGGAGACTCATTCTTAAAGTTCACATCAGAAACTGCTGATTTATTAGCCAGTATAGCAGCAGCATGATAATGTGAAGTCTCATACAAAGAATGAATGTGATCGTAGATATGAGAGTGTGTGCATCAGCCTGAGATTTATATTGAACCTTTTCTGTAATGTATTCCACACCAGATGTATACTTCCATGTTTCTCATTGTTCAAAGTGACTTATAAGACACAAATCACAAGAACTGATTTTTCAAACTAACGAGGTGGTTCTTGTATTCAAGGAGTGTAAGAATCCTTCCAGAGTTAGCACATCACACCCTTATCTCATCAAAAGAGTGATGAAAATTTTAATTAAAATGGTAGGTAGCTTTTACTTTTGTTATTCTAGACCAGCATTTCCAACCCTTTTTTTCTTTCTTATGTATGGCACAGACCCATCAGTAAGGTTTGAAAACCAACCAGACTACAAATGTACATTATACTCATTATCATTTAGCATTGTCACTTCATTCATTACTCAAGTATTGTGCTATGGTCAAAAATTAATGGACTTTGCTTGTTAATTACCCATTATGCTATGTTATTACCACATCTTGGACTCAACTGGTCTGACAATTTTGAACTTGCTTTCTTTCAATTAGCTCAAGTTTAGTATTGCTTTTGGAACCGCATTGTCGTAGGCTTCATTGATCTGAGCTTATACGGAGCTTATACGGAGCATACTGCATAGACATTTCACGTTTGAGCGGACTGCTTTTCTGGTGAGCATTAGCGGTACACACATTCATAGAGTGAAATATTGAGTGGGCCGTCAAATGGTGTTAAGGAGAACAAAACGTGCCATCTGAACTGTGCCATACTGTGAAATGTAGCCTATAGTTTCTGCTCGCATTTTTGGTATGTTTTTCTCTTTCGACCGAAAACTGAAAATGCCATTGTCGGCCAATGATTTTCACATGCCAAGAATTCAGTGCATCACTACATTCCATCCCTGTCCGTGTATCGATACAGTAATATAAACCTAATATAAACATTTATTACATTTATTTAGATAGTCCACTTTAATCCACATTCTACTCATTCACAAAAGAGTATTAATAGACTGTTAGGTTAGGGTTTTGTTGACGTAGTTGCAAAGATACTGTTGAACATCTGACTGTAAGTTCACATGTAAGTGCAAACTTAAAAGTTAGTAGAACGTCTAAAGTGAACAGCTCTGTAACAATTTGGTAAGGTTAATTTATGGTAACAAAATAAGAGCCTACTTTTTTAGAACAAAATTATTTGGTTCCCATTACAAGCTAAATTGGAACCATATGCTAAAATTAAGGGAACGTTCTGTGTATGCTGGGAACAATCTTCCTATACAGACCCAATAAGTAGCTAATTTTTATTCTGTGGTAAATGCTATACACATATAGATTCTTACTTAATAATTTTGCGCAAAAAAGCCTCCATCCAGAATGAACTGAAAATACTTTTAAAAACACTATAAATGCAACAGTGCTTGATAGTATGCTAAACAAACGTTAATATGTAAGGGAGAGACACTGATTAATGAACAGCTTTCAAGGCAAGTGTGGGTGATTTGACGAGGGGAAATTACAGGAGCCTTCGTCTTTTGTGAAAATGTGACAAAATGACATCTCGGTAGATTTCATTGGTAATATGATTACGCTAAAGTTGTGGCAGAACTAATTGCCTGTGAAAGCATGTTTGTTTTATTCTCCACTTAGAGGTGCTTTCATTTGAATGTCTTGTGCATTTCCAGCTTTCTGAAAATTAAAGCACAAAGTAAATGAGCTGCGAAAGGAGAGTGCCTCTTTAAATACCTGCCATCTGTAAGTGCTGTGTGCTTGACGCACTCTCCCTCTTGAAATGGTTGAAATCGTACAGTCGTTACATAACAATAACAAAACGACGAATGTGAATCTGCATAATTCAGTAAAATAGAGCCTGTCAAGATGGCTGGGCACTTTAGAAACCATTGCTACATAGTGGACTTCTCAATAACCAGTACAGATGATGTATTGTGCGATATTCATTAAAAAAACATCCAGTATCACAATTCATTTCACAGTGGAGAACATCTGCAGTCTACGTGCTGTACTTTCCTACATGCAGGATGTGGGTACGCGAGAGTCTGCTGTGTATTTCAGTCTGCGATTTGAAAAGACTCTTTCAGCAAACATGGCGGAGAGCCACAACTGGCAGACTTCCACCAAATGCAAATGTCCTTATTAATGACAGTGCGCAGTCAGTGACGAGGGACAGCATGTGTCATTAATGGGTAGATTACACCATTATGAGAGGGTCCTTGTGAGATGCAACCTATAAAGAAGAGTCTTGTTGAAGATCTGGCATCCTGGGTCACCCGCAATATGGAATGACCACCTGTGTGAGATGCTGCTTGTGTTGTAGGACCTCTGTTTTGCATAATTGCTTGCTGCAAAAGTTGATACATATTCATAATGCATCACTCAATTCATATCGCAATTATTGAGTCCCATTGTTGCAGGTCTGTCACTGATTTTAATTTAATGACATGCTCCAAGGACTTTGCAAATGGTAGAAGTGATTTAAAAACTGCTTTGGTTAATATATGCTGAAAAGTCGCCCAGTTTCTCTCCAGATAACAGCGTCTTGCAGGTGTCCCTTTTTTTACATCACGTCTGCAACTTATGTGACAGCATTAACAAATGAATGACATAATGTCTCCTTGAAACGGAAGCAAAATGCTGAGAACAAATAAGAAAGACAAGGGAACAACAATACAAAAAGAAGCTATAGTGAAATGAAAAAGGAAGAAATCAAATTTCTGGTTGATGTGTGCAGCAAAGGCCCTTCGGGTCTTCAGTCTTGGAGCAACTTGCTACTCTGTGGATTGCGGGTGATGCAGGAAAACAATCTTACTAATGGATGTTTCTGTGCCTTCCTTCTGGAGGGGAGAGGTGATGCAGAATGGTGTTTTGTTTAGTTTTTTTTTTTTTTTTTTTTATATTGCTTGGAGCAGCGGACCCCAGTTCCAGTTTAAAAACTACACAAAGATAGGAGGCATTTTATGTTTTGCATTAGCATGTTAAACAGCTGTGCACACATTTATCCATTGACTTGATTGCAGTATAGGAGGGGACAGTTATATAATCCATATATATATAATACAAATGTGTAAGACTTAGTATGTTTATTGTGTTTGTTCTTAGTCTAATCATCTACTTGCAGTGTTCTCTGAATGTATGATTCCTTGGCAGAAATATTGTATTAATTAGCAATTTGGACTTTTTTTTAAAAGCCTTTTGTCTGGCGGCCCTCAGAGAGGGCGATGTTTTTAAGCCCACTCTCATAAATCTTTGGCAAAGTCTTGGGAGTACAAACACAACTGGGCCAGCAGTACTTACTATAATATGCCTTATCTTACTGTAGGATTAGTGCTCAGCAGAGCAAAAAAAAAAATGCCATTTAGCCACAGCCAATTGGGAGAGAAAGTTCCACACAATGCATTTCTTTTGTGATCGTTCAACAAATGAAAAAAAGAAATCAAGCTATGCCACTCATGTTTAACATCTTTACAAAGGGCTTCAATGGGAACGGGAGTATTGTTAAGTGAAGTAAAAAGCAAAAAACTTTATTTATGGACAAAAGGAAAGTTAAAGGAACTCACAATTAGTTTATTGTGCTGCAGTCATGAACGCCAGGTCTTTGGTAAGCCATGCTGGCACAAAAAAATTTACTTTGCAAAATACATTTGCTCTTCTATTCAGAAATACTTTGCCTCAAATTGTATGGTAAAGCAATATGCCTTTAATTCTTGAAAAAAAAAACAAAAAAACATTCGAGGCTAAGCGCATGTGAATGAATGTGACCGAGGCATCAAAGGCCTTTTGATCAGTTTCACCAGTGGGATATTTATTGGTATACAATTGTGAAAAGTAAGCGTAAGAGGCTGAAGATGCTGGAGTGAATCTGGCATGTAACGGGGCCCAGGCTAAATGTTTTATGTGCTCAATGGGGTGCTCAATCACACAGGTGCGCATCTTTTGTCAGAGTAGCAGGCAAGCGGGGCGCTCCTGGAGCATCTGGAGGCTTAGATCAATAGCTTCCCAGAAACGCATTAGCTTTGAGTCAAGGTTTGGCTGCTTGAGACACCATGTCTTATTTTGTCAATCATGGACAGGTACCATCCAAGTGACTGCGTCATCTACGAGACTCAGGGTGACACTGACAGCTGAAAAAAAAGGCGTGCTGTTATAACATAAAAAATTATCCATTGGTATTTTAAAAGCTGCACCTCAGAACTTTGACCTTTCTATGGCCACCTGTGGGTGAAATATAAAAAAGCTTGCAGAATTGTTTTCCACTTTCATCTTTTAATTCAGCTTTGATCACAAAAATAAACTAAATTTTAAAATATATTCAAATAGAAAACAGTTATTTAAAATTGTAAAAATATTACACAATATTACTGTTTTTGCTGTATTTTGGATCAAATAAATGAAGCCTTGGAATCAATCATGAATTACATTCTGCATGATAAAATGTAACGATTTCACAGTGATCTTCTGTACTTTTTTTTTTTTTTAGTTACTAACTTACTACATTACTGTAGTAAAACCATGTTTTACAACATTTTATACATGTGAGGACGAGCGGAGAGTATACCGTAACATGATTAGCCTAAATGTTAATAAATTAAGTGTATAAGCAATCATTAATCAAAGAAGAAATTTCTTAGAAATATATGTTATCTAGGTGACGAGGATCACTCGTCGCTTTGTGTAAGTTCCAGTACGAAACAGCGCGGGGGCGCACCTGTTATGATTTCCCGATGGTAAAAACTAATTATATGTTGTTGTATTACTTATCAATATATAGTTTTTGACCAGCGAATGTGTGCAAATGTGATTTTTTTTTTTTTTTTGTCCGTCATAAGAACGGCGACGGCGCCTGCTACTGTATGCACAGGCTATTTAAGTGTTGGCTATGTATTGGCTATGACTAGATGGCAAATGCTAGCCCTCTCTCTCAGGCGACGTCCCACATGTCTCAGTGAGTCAGTCAGACATCCAATAAATAAAATATGAGCCTTTATAGACATAGTGTTTAGTAGTACTTATTCAAACAACAAGGTATTTATTTACCCTTCGCAAAACTTTGTTCAGCTCAGCTGTTGTCCACTGTGCGGCTGCTGTGGAACTTCAGTTGATTCAATGAACATAGAGGGGGCGGAGTTATCAGCTTACTGACAGCTTGAGGATCCAATAAGATTTACACAAGCTCGTTTTAAGAACTTTCATTTGCTAAATATTTGTAAAACAGACAGACAGACGTAAAGGGTGACCAATAGCATTGATTAAAAAAAAAAAAAAAAAAAACACCACCAAAAAAAGGGCACTTCGGAGTGTAAGGGCAAAAAGGGCATGTGCTCTGCACAGGTTGAGCCCTACCTGTGCACGTGCCTGCTCCTGCGTGGATCACTTGGTAGTTCCCTATATGGCTACAGTGTCTGTGCAGGAGCAAGGTTGCCAAGCGATTACAATGTGATTCACAATTGCACTGTCCTTTCTAAATTGGATTCTAATTGTTTCTTTATGTAACTGACATGATACAATTTTACCTGACAAAAATAAATTGTTATATTTGATTTATCCTAAACTCTTCTGAAATCATTATGACTAGTACACTGTGAGGAGGCTTTTGTTGTCGCAAATCTACAGCCAGGTTAGGTCAAACTGAAGGCTCGAGAATGATAGGAGAAGTAGGCACGTCATCTGAGATTTCTGTCTATCACTAATGTTAGCAAGTTGTACGGAGAAAAACTAAATAAAATACTATTTTTCATAAGCAAGCAGAGATAGAAGGCAAAACATGAAAGTTCACTGTTTGGGTGGTGATAATGGATAGTGCTGATGGAGAAGAACAAGTAAACATATCCAAATCAAGTTAGAAAAATTGAAGCCTCCTGTGCTGAAGTATATCTTTTTTTTACCGGTACTTTACTTTCACTTAGCAACAACTCTGTTGTCTCAAGTTTTAAAAGGGAAAAATATAACAATGTCTTCCAACAACATATCAGGGGATATTATATTATTACGTGTAATCTTTTTTAAAGCTGTGCTAGGGTTTTTGCTTGACAGTCAAATCCAGAATTGAATAAAAGTATTTGGAGCAAGAAATAAGCATTCTTATGGAGGAGAAGCTGTTATTAAATATTATTTTAGACATTTTATATGATTGAATGTCTAAAGAGTATACAGCTCTCAATTCAAAAGACACACCTGAGTAAATAATGGATGTGATCTCATAAAGAATAGACATAGTCTGTCTGTTGCTTCCAAGAACTCTATCAAAACATTGCAGCTCAAAATACAAGACCTGCAGACAAATAATCTGGCCATATTCAAACCTTACTTGTTACTTTAAACGCAACTTTGTTGCTTTAATTCAAGAAAGATGTTTGAAAATTTGAACATATTCTAAATCTAATTTAATGTATTTTTTTTATCACTTACTGGAATAAAATTGTATGTGAATTGTCCAAGCTATTAGACAAAAGGATTATTCATGCTGCCCTGCAATACCAGGGGCATCGAAATGAACTTGTTTCATTCAAAGTGGAGGTTTTAATGGTTTGATAGGTTTCACCTTTTAATGATGTAGTGCTATACATTTTTCATCTCCTACTTTTTTGTTTTAAAAGTACACTTGGCTGTGCAAAAACCTTGAATACCTATGCATCAAAGCCCAATAACATTTATTTCTCTTTTCTGAGGACGTGTGATGCTCTCAGCTGTGTGGTTAAATGGTTTTATGGTTCTGATAGGAGTGATGTTTTACTTTTTTGATAAGCTTGCGGTAGGCGTTATTTGTAGATATCAGTAGATGCATAGTGAAACATGTATGTATATATATATATATATATATATATATATATATATATATATATATATATATATATATATATATATACCTTTTCACAAGGTGTAAAATAAGTCTCTCCCCAGAGTGTGTATGTTAAGTTTTAACTCAAAATACTTTACAGATATTTTTTTATAGCTTGTTAAAATCGCCACATTTAGGATATGAGTCAAAACGCATCATTTGTGTGTCTTCCCCTTTAAATGCAAATGAGCTGGTGCTCCTGAAGAGCAACTCCAGCAATGCCTGTGCTAGCCTTTGCAAATACACACTCCACTATTACTACAAGCCTGTTATCTTTACAGAAAATGTGCTTGGTTTGGAAGTCAGTCATCTGATTGTACTGTGCATTAAAAAAATTCACTTTATGAATTACACAGATGGGAGCATGGTGCTATAAAAAATATCTCATGGTGCCATCGCATGCTATTACAAAGTGTATAAGCCCCACTTGTGATCATGAGCTCGACTAATTCTAGATATAAACCAATTTTGGTAGAGTTCAGGTACCATCCACGTGACTGCGTCATCTACGAGACTCAGGGTGACACTGACAGCTGAAAAAAAAAGGCGTGCTGTTATAACATAAAAAAGTATCCACTGGTATTTTAAAAGCTGCACCTCAGAACTTTGACCTTTCTATGGCCATCTGTGGGTGAAATATAAAAAAGCTGTCTGCCATTTGCCCTATACAGTGAAAACCAGGAGAATACCTATGAATCAAAGCCCAATAACATTTATTTCTCTTTTCTGAGGACGTGTGATGCTCTCAGCTGTGTGGTTAAATGGTTTTATGGTTCTGATAGGAGTGATGTTTTACTTGTTTGATAAGCTTGCGGTAGGCGTTATTTGTAGATATCAGTAGATGCATAGTGAAACATGTATGTATATATATATATATATATATATATATATATACCTTTTCACAAGGTGTAAAATAAGTCTCTCCCCAGAGTGTGTATGTTAAGTTTTAACTCAAAATACTTTACAGATAATTTTTTATAGCTTGTTAAAATCGCCACATTTAGGATATGAGTAAAAATTTTGGTAGAGTTCAGGGACCATCTTCTTCAAAAACAAAATAAATCCACCTCATCTCCAGCTGCTCAGATTTCAGGAAGAAAATGGGAGAGAGCTATGTGGATTCATACATTCAGCTACAGAACACCTAAAGTGCTTGGGAGACATTCTCGTCAGTGCAGCAATGGCGGACTGTGTTCAACTCGCTGTGAACTCACTCAGGCAGTTCTATGTATAAACGGCAGTGTCTGTCAATTTTCGTGGGTGGGGCCTGTGGATAATGGTACATCACATTAGCAGCAATGCTCAAAACATGTAATTGGAAGACACTGCTTTTTACTTATTTAAAAAAAAATGACTGGGTGGATTATTATCATTATAGGGTGGTTGTGTTCACACACTACCAACACACATTTATGTCCAAGCAACATGTGAAAGTGAATTTTGCAAAATATATATATATATATATATATATATATTATTTTTTTTCTCTCTTTCTGTTCACATGTACATCTTTTGCCTTCATTACAGCTGAATAAAACCCATCTAAACATGTGCTACAGTACATTCCCAGGTGAATCTGTAATGTGAATTGACTAAAAGAAAATCGCCGTAATTTGTTTCCATTAAGCAATTATCTTACAGCAAAATATTTTGAATTGAAATGAAATGCCATAAAATGACTAATGACAGTGAACCACAAAAGTTACTTGATCTCTCTGACACAGTGAGCTCTCTGCAAAAACAAACAAAAAACCCAGGGAAACATGCTGTAGTAGATGTGTCAGTTTCACAACATTAAGCCTAAGTTATTAGTTTTGTTGTTTATCAGTGAGCAAAGACAAAGAGAGCTGATCTGGAGTGAATCAGCTGGATAGTATTGGCAGGTTGCATTGTAAAATGCCACTTTGTTGGCATTATTATCTTTCACTGCCATTGTATTATCCTTTTTTGATAAAGGATATCCTTGGTGATTTGGCCTGCAGTTCATTGAAGTATGAGTTTTGTGATGCAAGTGGAAAGCTATTGATTTCATAAAAGGTCTCAAATCACTCTCTCTGGGAATTTTACTTTTAGCTGTCTTTTTTTTTAGAAAGGAGACTTTGGGACCTCTTCACAAAATAAAAAAGGAGCTGCTCAATTATCATGTATTTGATATGAACCTTAACAGACCAAAAGTCTTATGAAAGGCCTTTGCTAATAGCCTCAAAGATCTGCACTTTGTACCTGGGGTTAATGTTCCAGTAACCAATTACACTGGCAAATCAAGGGGGGCTGAGGTGGGGTGGGTTGGGCAAAGCACCACTGGATTTAAGAGTTAACATGCAGTCTTATGACAGAGGTACTGTAGGGTATTAGGGTTCATCGGGGGTGTCGGGCGGACATAAATATTAGGAACACTAAATAAACAAGGGGTTAAGAGTCCTTACCATTAATAGTGTATTTCTTGCTATTTAGTAGGCCTATATGTGTTGCTTACAAATGGCCAGTATGTGATGTTATAAATTATCTTCTCATGTGTATTCTAATAAGTTATGTCATGTAGTTTTATAGGTCATTTTGGTTAATGAACTTATAAATATTTAAAAGAAAAAATGTCTCCGCTTGGACAACCTGACCTTTTAGACCCTCACATACAGTACAAGATAAAATCACATTTTCACTGGTTCTCTGCATCTTTTCATAAGCAAATCATTGATGTTTTTTTCACTCTTTCACTCAGTTGCTCTTAGTTTATTCTTTTATTCTGCATATTTAAATTGTAGTGCTTTAAAGTACAGTGCCTAAATACACATTTAAACTAAATAAAGTAGTGTCTTTCATTTGAGTCCTGTTCATTTGAACCATCACATAAATTGTTTTCAGTGTTTGAATTTGGGTTGGGACGTCTAATCTAATGGGAAAAACTAAACAAATACATGAGGAACAATTCACAAGGTTAGCTAGCTTGTTGCATTACCCAGAGCTTACATTTTAATGCTAAGAAATAAATCTTTTTTTTTCTTATATAAACTGGAGTAAAGCAGTCTTATATATCAGGATATACAGGTGCATCTATCACCTATTTCGATATTTCGAGTATCATCAAAAGTTGATTTATTTCAGTAATTCCATAAAAAAATAGAAACTTTCATTATTTTTTTAAATTTTGATGATTATAACTGAAAACTAAGGAAAATCCCAAATTCAGTATCTCTTTTTTTTTTATTTTATTTTTTTATTTTTTAATACAACTTAAGACCAATACAAAGAAAGGATTTTTAGAAATCATGGCCAACTGAAAAGTATGAACATGAAAAGTATGAGCATGTACAGCACTTAATACATAGTTGTGGCTATTTTTGCCTGAATTACTGCAGTCGATCAGTCTGTGGCATGGTTCAGGTGTTATGAGAGCCCAGGTTGCTCTGATAGTGACCTTCAGCTCTTCTGCATTGTTGGGTCTGGCATACTGCATAAGGTCAGGCGAGTTTGCTGGCCAATTAAGAACTGGGATACCATGGTCCTTAAACCAGGTACTGATAGCTTTGGCACTGTGTGCAGGTGCCAATTCCCGTTGAGAAATGAAATCTGCATCTCCATAAAGTTGGTCAGCAGCAGGAAGCATGAAGTGCTCTAAAAGCTGTGTTGAACCCGTTTTTCAATGGGTTTTGTTTCACAATCCTTTCCTGGGTGCGGTTATCGTTATTGCTTGTACACTTTTTTCTACCACATCTTTTCCTTTCCTTCACCTCTCTATTAATGTGCTTGAACACAGAGCTCTGTGAACAGCCAGCCTCTTTTGCAATGACCTTTTGTGTCTTGCCCTCCATGTGCATGTATTCCCCATGATTGTGTAGCCTACAGAACTAGACTGAGAGACCATTTAAAGGCCTTTGCAGGTGTTTTAAATTAATTAGCTGATTAGAGTGTGGCACCAGGTGTCTTCAGTATTGAACCTTTTCACAATATTCTAATTTTCTGGGACACTGAATTTGGGATTTTCCTTAGTTGTCAGTTATAATCATCAAAATTAAAAGAAATAAACATTTGAAATACATCAGTCTGTGTGTAATTAATTAATATAATATACAACATAGTTATATAAATCAACTTTTTATTATTATTATATGATCAGCACCTGTATTGGATATGTTGCCTGTTTAACCTGTATACATTTTGTGTATATTGGTCCCTTAAATGTCACAGTTTTACCACTTTAATGACCTTTAATTGATTTTAAGTAATGTTTAATTAATACAGATCATAAAATAGTTTCAAATATATATTAATAAAAAAAAGTACAATCTTATCTATATCTATACGGTATATATAATTTTGTGTAATATCATTTGACTCGAAAAACTTAGAGTTTGTATACACTAAATGATTTTACTTGTTCTCAGCCCAATGCAGTGTTATATTAGATGTTTCTTAAAATGTATGAGGCATGCTTTTAATATAAAATCACACATTAGCATAGATGTGTATCTTCAGAGGCAACACCTGCTTTTTAATGCTCATGAAGGAATGTTAAGCTTCCTTGTCAAATAGAAGTAAAATTACATTGAGTTTTTAAGAGATATCAGAGAAAACCAAACTTCATGTTTGTTTCTTCCTCACGTCCCCCTCTTTACTGTATTTACTCTTTGAAGTGGTTAAGACCATCTGTAGAACTGTGCTTGATATTTTCCAAAGGTGTTAAGCAAACACCGCATCATGAAGTGCAACACTCTCCCACTCGATTGCCTGTGTGCGGCCCCTTGGGCAAAGCTGTCAATGTGAATCTGTGTGCTTACACATCTGCTGCTCAGGTATGAGTTTATTCCAGGCTGCACATGATTCAAATCCAGATTTAATTACTGGAGAGTTTGCAGCTTCGGGTCCTATAATGTAGTTCTCTTTGAAATCCCAAGTGTAAGTAGAAAAGACATTTATTAAGCCTACTGTCAGATGGCATAGTGGTTTTTCATTCGCTTCTTAAAACTGTGCCTTTCTTGATTTGTCAACACATTCTCCCTTACGTTAATGGGTAAGATTGTTGGGAAAACTACTAGCTTTCCAGGTTTTACGGTAATTTAATGTAGTTCAACCACAATCAAGCAATTTTTTTAAAGAATATAAACTACTAACAAAACACATTGCATATACAGTAAGTCAGTGAATTGTATTTATTTATTTTTCACTGATTCAAGTTTGTTGATTATTGCCTCAGCCCTCTTGGTTATCATGTTAAATGTTTCTGATACTTTGCAGAAGTGACATATAATGTGCAGTAGGGCTGCAACAAATGACAGCAAAAATAATTTTGATAAGTGTAAATCTAATTATTATTAGAATGATGAATCGATTAATAAACAAATATTTCACTGATTAATCAGTAGGCATTATACAGCTTTTACAATTAGTTAAAATATTGAGTTAGAAATATTCTAACTAATAAACGGGTGCAGCGATACCAATACTAATGTCCAATTTCTCAGCAAAAAAGGGTAGTATAAAAAAGCATGTTGCTATTTTATCCAGTAAATATTATTAAGGTCATTCATAACAGTATTACACTATATTCTTACAGTTTTACCTTGGAACCATGTCTTCATTGTAGTGGTACTTTCACAGACTTTATCTTAAGATGAAGCATTGTGAAATATTTTTACCATGAGAATCGTGGTAGATGTGTGGACCATATCGCCTGTGTCTGCATGAAACTACAACAAAGGCAGGAGATCTAATCATGTGCCGGTTTCTTCCAGCTTTAGTGTTGGCAGTGATAACACGACACAGCCAAGCAGATGGAAGAGACACGCTTCTCTCCATTGTACAGGACAAGACAAGCTGCTGAGAGGGAAACTATACACAAGATTCAGTTGCGGAGCATATGCAAGAGCCGTAAGCCAAAAAAGAAAAAGAAAACAACATCTTATGGAGGTTAATGGAGGCGATCAATCATCTAGTCCCAAGATAGAATCCATTTCTTGTGATACAGGGAATTAAGATTGATTCTCAGGGAGATGGATGCCACTTTCACGTTATGATGGTAAACTTCAATGTTGGGGAATTTGTGCAAAGCTACAAGCTTCTCATATATTAAAGTTTCTTGTTTGCTGTTAGCAAAAAATAAATAAGGTATAACTACATGAGGATAAGTCATCGGGCTACAACTTTAATCATAAAGAATGCACAGAATATGGGTTATAGTGGAAAAATATCACAAACGACACTAACCATTTTAGGAACACACTCCATTGCAATTTACATCAATCACTGGAAGTTTAATGAGTCTCATCGCTGAACGCCATTTTGATGAATTATCTTCATTCACTTGTATTAGAAACCTTTTTAGTAAAATCATATATTAAAACCGCAAGGCATGTCTCCAAATACATGCTGTCATGCCATGATTTATTTTTGTTTTCTGTTGCTCTCCGCCTGAAAGTGTTCAGTGACAATTCTGAGATCGTTCTTGAGTTTTGTCCTTGAAATGCTTCACAAAAGAACCGAGGAACAACTGCTTATTGATTCCTGACTACTTTAGCTTTTGAAAGTACATCTTCTTTCATTACCTCAAATGTCTGCAGCATACTTATTGTCAGTAGCTTACATTTTGTGAGAGATTCCATTTTGACTTACAATGCAAAACATTTATATTTAATGGCCAACAAAAACTCCCCTTGATTCAGAGATTGTTCAGCAGATGAATGGCATGCACTGTCAGCTAAAAAAAAAGCTTTCCTTCATTAGCCACTTAATGGCTCTGTATATTTTGAAGGTTTGCCTGTATTGACAATAAATTCAGTTCAGTGAATTGCCACATATAAGCCACATATAAGCCACAGAAGTCCATATGTCAATTTATATGGATTGAATTCCTTTTCCCCCCTAGAGATTAATTTTTGAAGGGTGAAGAGTCACTTAAGTCACACCACATTCTCTTCAGTGTATGTATAAATACTTGTTTTGTGCATTTGAGTGTGTATTGTGAAAAAAAGGAGAAACAAAACACTCCAGAACATGGTCGAGTGTTTGCATGTCTTTTCATCTGAGTGCAAGTCATCTTGATTCAGCTCACTGCTTCTGATTGTATGAGAGAAGAAGTGTGTGACATGTCAGGGTTTTTGTTTGACCTCGGAGGAAAGACCAAATCTCATTCACTTTGACTAGAAAATTTGGACAGGAAAAGACAGATGACTGTTTGTGTCTGAGTCTGAAGCAATGCAACTATTCACAATACCATCAAGTAATGATTTTCACTTTCATATTTTTTCAATTGATTTTTCTTCGAGTCCTGAACTATGTCCTCTGATGAAGGTGAATAGCCAAGAAGAACTGAATCTGCAAACCATTAAAGACTCCTGGACACAGCAGTCTATTAATGTCATCACCTTTAGACCATGTCGCAAAGCTGACAAAATAATGTTGCATCGATCAGGATTAATTAGTATTGATGTGAATTAATCTTGCAGAACAACACCAATCGGTCCACATATGGCTGTTGTTCATGGCTCAATATTCAATATGTGGAAGTTTATTATTAGTTTATTATTTTTATGACGGGACGTATTTAAAAGTGTTGTGTAATATATTTCTGGCTGTATAATGAATGTATGTTTATTTTCTCATTCAATCTCATCCAACTATCATTAAAACATATCGATTCGTTTTGGTGTCGATGAATGCATCTAAATGGAGTCTGTGTGGGACATTTTAACAATGTTGTCTTGTATAACTGACAACTGGGGTGAAAATTCAATTAAAGCTGTCAGAACAGATGCTTTTGCAGAACTGAAGTTCTTAAAGCAACATGACTCTGCTGTCAGGTTCAAAAGTGCCATTAATGTAACATGTCAGAGCTAGACGATGTTGCAGATGAAACTGCGCAGGGCTGTGGATTGAGACACTGAAGGACGAAGAAGTCTTTGGATTCTAAGCATTACATCTGCAAAAAGCTGAACACATATACATTGTCTACTTAAATGCAACCAATGGCCATAATAGTGTGTTGTCTAATTAATTTCAGTTCTGGTAGGGATTTTTCTTTATCTTTGGAGCCAGACCAGGAGGATTAAAGGTTTTCAGGGGATTTTACATTTATTCGTTTAGCAAGAACGATGGGACTGATGGGCCCATACCAGCCATTACTAATACACAGGTAATTTCATTATGGAATTGATGTTGGCAGGCACATGGTGGAGCCCGGTTGGCTGGCAGAGAAGTATTAAATCAATAACAGTATTCAACAAGTGGAGCAGATGTCGTCACAATGAGGACAAGGTGGACCTTGAGGGAACCATCTAACTTTCAGGAGGTTCAGTGGCTGTGTGCAGCTGAGTTTCTGTTTAATACCAATGCAAAAGTATATTTTGGGGTGAATTTAGGTTAACTGGGGCATTTTTCCCAGTCATCTTAAAACCTGCAAATAGTATTCCAGAGAGCCTGAATATTCCCTGTATGAATTTACATTTATTGTTAGATGCTTTTATCCAAAGTGACTTTGATTACATTCATTAATGCAAAAGCATAAATAAATGCAAAATCTATTTAGAAATATTTTTGAATTTTATAAGAAGAATTTAAAGTGAATTAAAAAAATTCTAATTGAAGTATAATAATGAAGGCAGGCATAGATAAATGGACAAATGAATCAATTTATAAATAATGTATCAATGCATTAATAATATTACAAACAAATATTACAAAATACAAATTATTTCTAAATAAACTGATGAAAGCATAAACAAAAATTATTTCTAAATAAATTATATTATATTATTATAAATTATAAATTATATTGATACAAATGTATACAAATAATAACATTATGTCTCAATCAATTAACCAGCCCAGGCAGATATGCAGTGTTAAATTTAAATGTAAGAATCATAGGCGTAAATCCTCATCATCTGTATATCCTTCGCAGAAAGACAGAAACTAGCCCAAACTAACCATTTTTCGAGTGAAAATCGCACTTCGGGGACTAAAATAAAATAACCGTGACATGGAAGCCCCAGCATGCTGCGTTCACTTGCACTGCACTGTGAACTAGAGCGCATCTCATCGTAAATGAAACTCAGCGTAGGCCTATGCCTCATACATTAGCATCAAATATCTTTGCTGCATCCTTTCTAGAACAGACAATGGCAATTTGAAATTTGCTCAAAAAACGTTGGCGCGAATGATGAGTTTTGTGACAGATCTCCTTAATAAACGGAGGTCTGAAATCTCTGCCCCTTTACCGATCAGAGCGCGCGCTGACACGGAGTTAACCCGCTATCTCCAAGAACAACCAATTGACTTTAAGGCAGATCCACTAGCGACTGGTGGCGAGGCAATGAAACACGCTATCCACCCCCATACCCCCCCCCCCCCCACACACACACACATTTGACAGGTCATAACCGTCATCACCAATTCTGAAACCGGCACACCCCTAATTGTCCCCACCCCAAATTTATGCCCCTGGTAAGAATACACACCAAAGTCAGATTTCGTTTAATTTTGGATGGCTGTTATTCCATGTTTGTCTTTGTTTAACATGGATGAAGTGCACAGCACAGCTGAAAGTGTGTGAACACCAGAACACCACACTCTTAATTTCAGATCCATGGGCATTAATCTTTTCCCAGCTTGCTCTCATCTTGTAACGCTTTCTTCTAGATGTTTTGAACAAGACTGCAGGGATTTTGCTCCTGTTCAGACAAAAGAGCATCAGTGAGGTCAGGCACTGATGTTGGTTCCTGATCATTGAATGTTCAGGTCTATGCTTTGTGAAGGTCAGTCAAGATTTTTATTTATTTTTTTCTATTCATGGACCTTGCTTTGTGCACACACGTAATTGTTAAGCTGGAACAGAAAAGTACCTTTCAGAAACTATTGCAAGAAAGTTTGTGGCATTGTTCTCTGGAATTGCACCGTATTCATTTTGTCTTCGCAGAAATTACTAATATAGCCAAACTCATGAAGAGGCTATGAAGTGTGTGATTTTTTTTTTTCTTGATGCATCCACCAGCATGTTTTGATTTGCTGTTCTGACATCACATACTATTTACAGCACTGCAGACTCAATAATAGAATAATAGGACACATTGTCTCTGAGCCCTCTGGAAAAATATACAAAGAGTTGTTATGAATGTAATTTAACGGGATAATCTGCAGCAACAAGATGGCATTCAGCATCTATCTTGCAGAACCATTTGCTATGCTCTCTCCCTATAATGGAACCATGAGTCAAAAACGGCATCTTTTGTGACTAGAAGAATTTAGTTTGTTTAATTATACTTAATGCTTAAATTATGGTTTGTCCCTGGGGAAAATTTTGAAAGTAAGCATGCGAAGCGATCATATCACTTGATGTGGCATTAACTCTTCAAAGAGCATCCCAAACAACTCTCAATAATTGAACAGTCAAACTGAAATATTTTGACACAGTCGTGAAAGGAGACAACGTTTAACTGACAACTTGACTCTCAATAATTCATGACTTCCGATCATCTATGCACAACAGCAATAAGTAGGTATAGAATGCATATAGCTTAATGTCATGCCATCTGTGGACTGCTGAAAAAAAAATCAAAGAGCTGTCATAGGCTAATTTAAGGCTTGTGTGTTAAGCGACTGTTGAAGTGACTTTCAAGAGTGAGGATGGGAGACAGAGAAGTGGCGAATATTCCCGTCTGTTCAAGCATTTAATTAATTATCATAACTGACATCAATAGCAACTGTCAGGCTCAGTGACTGTGCTAAAAGTGTGACAATAAGAGAAAAGTGATGCTGGTCTCTCAGGGACACACTTACTGTGTTGCTTCTCCATTTGGCCTGCGAGAGTCTTTTAACCAATCAGTCTGCTGTCTCAAGATGTTTATTCGTCATAATTCGTCCTGTCACTTACGTTGTTGCAGAAGCAAAAATGATTTATTGGCTACTTTATTTAGTGTTAAAATGTTTTTCTATGCACATATTTATTTTATTCAGCAAGGATCCATTAAATTGATCAAAAGTGACAGTAAAGACTTCCACATTGTTACTAAAAATGTATATATTTAAAATAAATGCTGTTCTTTTGAACTTTCTATTCATCAAAGAATCCGGAAAAAAACGTTTCATGGTTCCCACCAAAATATGAAGCAGTTTTCAGCAAAAGAAGAAATATTTCTTGAGCACCAAATCAGCATATAGAATTTTTTTTCTGAAGTTTCATGTGAACCTGAATTCAGCTTTGCATCACAGGAATTACATTTACATTTTCAGCTGTTTTAAACTGTAATAATATTTTGCAATAATAAATGCAGCCTTGGTGAATCTAAGAGATATTTTTAAAACAGATCATTTGAACTTTTGACAATGTAAGATCATATTTTACACTCTATAGTAACTGCCTGTATTCAAATATACCTTCTTATATACTACATAGTATGGTAGGACAGTACATTTATATTTCATCCATACTCCCCATATATAGAATATCATCTTTTTTTTAAAGCTCTTTTTCCTCCTACTTGCTTGAAATGTTTCCCCACTTCCTACATAGGGAAGCTTAATGTAGTTGACCACTGCCCATAAACTGACCTTGTCGGAAATGTTTCCTCCATTTTTACTATACAGTCATCTCAATAATTTATCTCAGTAGGCACTTTAACACACAGATTAAGACCAACCCTGGCCAATACAGCTTGTTCCTTCTTAACCACTCTGTGTGGCACAGTGCTGCTTAGCCATCAGTGTAACATCCTGCTATAATTCTACAGCAGTGGTCTTGTCTCGCTCTAAACAGCTTCTAATGCTGCTTCTGTGGGCGTTCTTTTGTTTTGCCACACTGAGCCTTAACAACAGGGCATGAGCAAAAAGCAGTGTGTTCCTTCCAAGCAGGTTATGCAACAGTCACTTGTGTCTAATTACTGTAGCATCAGTTGTGACGAATCATATGGAAGAACATTTCAGAACGAATCAAGTTCAGATACACGGCAGCGCCTAACACTCCTCCTGTTTCTGGGACAGTTACCATTTCATGAATAGGAAGCTCATGGCCCACTGTATTATATCCATCCATCCATCATTCTTTCTGTCTATCGTACAATCATCTCTTTAGCCATCAAAAATAACATCCCATCGGATAATAAAATAACTGTAAAACTGTGCTTAATTTTTTTTTTTAAATCATCAGTGATGGAATTCAGTAAACCAAATTCAGTTAATGCTGTGTTTTTCTGGCAAATTTTTGTGATTATTTTTATTTGATTTCAAATGAATTATTAAATTCTGCCTACAGGATATGTTCATACATAGCAATAATTGAATTAGTGTGGAAGTCTATCATAATCTAGTTGTGCACAAAGTGTTCTTAAGTGTGAAAGAAAACAAAAGGGGAAAAAAGAGGGAGAGAGAGAATATGGAGCCTTGGCATTTTTATTGAGCTTGTAGATTTGAGGATCCAACTAATTAAGCAAACAAATCTTGGGGTCGGATTACACTGCCGGCAATTTGAGGTTATCTGCCTCCATTGATCGCAGCTCTTCACCAGGCTGAGCATCTCTGACCTGGAGACAGTGAAACTGAGATATTGCACATGTAAGAATCTCTCAGAGGGGTGTGCTTGACAAAGAGTCATGCCATCGGTTTCAACGCCCAAAGGGTCACGCAAGAGCCATAAACAAGATTTAAAAACTTTGAACATCAATAGGCTGTTGTGTGATCATTGAAACAGTGGCTAGCAAGGAAAACGCTCTTCGGAATAACCCTACACAGGTCTCAATGGATTCGCTTTGTTTCACCAGTCTAAGGTGAAAAGATTTTACTTTGCAAAACTTAAAACACACTATTAATAATTCAAGGCAAGGTTTGTAAAATGAGACTTATATTTTATCATTATAATGAGAGTTTCATAGCTGGTTATTTTCCTTGCTTGCTGTTTTGTTTGTGTTGCAAATCTCAGTTAAGCTACTGTAGGTGTTTTTAAAATTCCCTTTGAACATCCCGGTCAATTCCAGGGCTCAATACATCAGACAATGATACATTTACAGCAGATCCCAGTGGCCAGTGTGAATAATTAAGGAGATTCAAGCCTTGCAGAGTATGGTAGTATGTCCAATTCATCTTTCACTGATCATTTCAGCACTTAGAAAGTCTTCCTTAGCTTGGACTCACTGCCACGTTGTATTGACCAGTTAAGTTAAGTGATTGATAAACACAGACTAGCTGCCAAAAAACTTTCAAACTGGCTAGGCAAAGGTTATAGAAAAATGTGCTTGACAGATTATGACAATTGCATGAATGTACCATATATCTGTCAGTTTGTTCTAAAACATGAGAAAATTATCATGATGTGGACACTGAAGTAGTTTTGAGAATTTTTAGTTGTGATATCTGAGAAATTCACCAAAGTGGATGATAATATTTCTTTATAATAATATTTCTTTATAATAATTATAAAATATATTAATTATATATTATTTTAGTTTTTCTATTTTGTTTATTTGAATAACTTATTATTATTATTATTATTATTGTTAATTCAAGTTCATTTTAACTATTGATTATCAGTAGCCTATATCTACATCCATTTAAAAGAAAACCTTTTTTTTTAAAAGCACACCATTTTAGTTGTGCTTTTTATTTAGATATTTAATTAATGTAGATATTATTATACTTTAAAATATTCTCTTTTAGGGCCAATAGTTAGAAATTAAAATGTGAAATAATACCATACATATGTAACTCTTCACAGCATATACTACATGATGATTTCACAATAATTCAGAATGAAGTTCAACCATTTATTTTTTAATAATTGATTGACTAAAAGGTCAGTTTAAAAAAAATATAATAAATAAAGATTAATCCAAAATTAATTTATGATCAGCATAAAAGATGAAATCATAAAAATCACCAAAAGACATGTT
>NW_020523405.1:0-40813 GCF_003368295.1 Carassius auratus | reverse complement strand
CCTATGAGTTTTCATTAGACAGTTTGACTTCATTCAAAGCCATGCAGCTACGCTTCATTCTTCTGACATGTATGCGTCAAGCTTTTTCTAACAGCAGAACCTTTCTGAAACTGTCGTCAGCAATAAGAGACCAGGCTCACAAGATTTCCCTTGCAAATAAGGGACATCAGATTTTTCCCTCTACAAAATCTATTTGCATGAAAAATCATTGTACATATCATTGTACATTGTACATACATATTGTACATTGTACAAAGCATTGTACATATCTCTGAATGCTCTCAATGTGTCAACCACACAAGAAAAAGTATCCATGCTAATAGGGAAAAAAATCATACATCCTCAAAAAAGAAAAAATGAAACAAAATAACCAGAGTACCCACAAGTATGTATCTGTTTTTGTCTAATACAGAGCAGAGTTTTTTTTGTTTTGTTTTTTGCAGGGACAATTTACATTTGCTACCTAACAGGCTCCACTGTGCTGTAAGCACAAAACCAGCATTCCTATGAGAATGAGTACAATTTTACCATGGGAAATAAGAAAGTGTGGTGAGCCTTTCCAAAGCCACAGCCCTCCCAAATATCAGTCTTTATGCATTGCTGATGAACACATGGAGAGTAAGATCACGGTGACTGAACAACCCTTTTCAACAAGTGAGGAAGCCAGAGTAAAGGCGCTATAAAAGCACAGGGTGCTTTTAATGTATGTTATCTTACATAACTTTTGGCCTGGCAAGCTGTGGCTAGATGGCTGAAGACTGGCACTAGAATATTGATTTTAATTTAAAAAGGTCATGGATGGGAAGCCGAGCATGAGTCACATGGTGGGTGTTTAGGAATGAAAGTTCCACTGTGTGTTTACGAACATAGTGAGAAGTTAACAGTTTTCCCAACCCACTCAATCATTAAGCACATCTGTCAAGACACAGTGAGCATTATTGTGTTTTAGATTTGTACTTTTATAGTATGGTCAGGAATGAGTAGCTAAAGATCAGTGTTTACCGAAGCGCAAGATTATAAGTAGACCCAGATGTAATCTTTCTTCTTGCATTTTCTGGGTTTATTTATTGCAAAATTGTGAGCTATTCCACGTGGGCCTGATTGTAAGACAGCAAAAGAGGCTAAATGAATCTGCATGACTGACTCAATAGTCAGGAAAATGAAAAGAAATACTGCCGATTACTTTTTAAGAGATAATTTAATTCGTTTTTCCTCTTTTTGGAGAGGAATGAAAGTGAGGAATGAAACTTGAAAGTACAAAATCTGACTCAAACTGAAATTAATAATCGAAACCAACTCCTTCATCCCACATCTGCACACGCCTGTTTTGTGCGCTGCAGTTATAGTAACCATCTCATTTTTAATTGCTAAATATTTTGTATGGCATGATGATTGCAAAGTCAGTTACTTCTGTTTATTAGCATACTGGACACTTACCCGTATCTGCGCTTCCTTGATCTAGGTCTAGGGCTGCTTCGTGATCTGGAGCGAGAGCGGGAATCAGAGCGGCATCTTGATCTGGAGGCCGATCGAGAGTGAGACCTGGACTCTGATTTCTTTGTCTTAGACATT
This sequence comes from Carassius auratus, assembly GCF_003368295.1. NCBI lineage: Eukaryota > Metazoa > Chordata > Actinopteri > Cypriniformes > Cyprinidae > Carassius > Carassius auratus. The sequence continues at coordinate 39,241 of NW_020523405.1, read as the reverse complement.
GTGGCCTTTCACATACGTGCCTGTAACAGAATGCAAACCATTCAGACCTGCAACTTACAAAAAGGAAGTTAATATTCATCAAGTAATTTAAAAATGTAATTTAAAAAAATATATCAGTCCAATTATTCTTTCAGTAAAAAAGCAAGGGAAATAGAGTTTATAGTGCTACAGGGGCTTGCTTGAATTAAAAAAATTCAATGTAAATCACCACTCATCAATTTACATTGAGGTGTTTTTTTCTCTGGGACATTAAGAAGGCTTGGCTGTGGAGTATTACATTTTCCATGTCTTCAAATTACAGTTTTTCAGGCTACAACCTTGAAAAAAAAAAGAGCACAAAAGCTTTGTTTAAAGGGACAGCAGGAATTAATTATGGAATACCGAGCAAATGTCAATCTTCGAGTCTGTTTATGTGAGGGATAATCAACAGATAGTCTACCATTTCTCAATGATAATTTACAGTCTGTTTATTTTGAGATAATGACTGGCTAACTATACATTATACCACTCACTACAAAGCTAAATATTGATTTGAGTTAAATGATTTTATCTTCTTACCTATACATTATCTTAAAGTTTTCACAAAGAAAAAACAATCATTACAACAATCAGCCAACAATGCAACAATATTAATCAGTAATGTAATATACTGTAGTAATTTTCACTACAATTGATAACTCAGACTTAAGACAGCATCTTTTGTTTGTCTCTCACAGTGTGATGCCAGAGGCATCAAAATAAGCGCCAGTTTCAGTTACTGATGAGAAGCAACAGTGCAGCAGTCTGGTTCTGGAAGTAAAACCACATTATTTCCTCCATAGGGGAATTCAGTGGAAAAACAGTTCTGAAACCAAAGTCGCTGAAAAATGATGGCCACTATTACACTATATTTAGTAAGTATAAGAGTGCTGAATGTCATGATGTACTGTAGAATATTTTAGAGCAGTGTATAATTTCTGTACCAAGTAATGGTAAAAACAATGACAGGGGAAATCCACTTAAAAAAGTAATGTCATAAAAATAGGCTAACGGCTTAAAGTGTTCTCTATACATTAAAAAGGGATAGGAGAAAGTATTTTAACACTGAAAACACACACTTCAGCCTTAATTAATCTGACTTTCTTAAAGACAAAAATATTTAAATATACACTGTATGTGTTAAGTCTATTCACAAGAACAACTGTGAGGAAATGCTGCAGGTTTGGCAGAACAGATGTAAAGTGACGCCACATTAGCATGGAGGCGAGAGTGATTTACTAGCTCTTTAATGTTATGCCCAATGTATTTAAAGATGTGTTGAAAGGTGATTCTGCCTATTGTCTGTCATCTTTACCCTCCGCAAATGCCCCCAACTGTTTAGCTGGACTCACACTTGGGTTTTTACCACAGGGAACACTGGTGATCAAAGAGAGACAGTACTGTGGCTCAAAATAGACTTGCACACGAGATAAAGAGATAGCTTTTGAGTTCACTGCGATGGCTGCAAATATTCATACTATAAGGTGCATCTTGACTGCTTGTCACCATACCTGTCATGACCGTAATCATAGATGTGCAAATACACATTATGATAGATCTGTATTAATGTTATAAGATAGTACAATTAATTAAAGCTCCTAAACATTGATTCAAATCCTGGCTAAATTTATTAGCTATCTTTGCACTCATTACTAAGTGTGACACCATCAAGATATTAGTTTACTTTATTTGGACAGAAATAGCATGATGACGCACCACAAACAATTAGCTGTCAGTTAACTTGTCCATTAGGACTGCTAACATAAGGATCTCAGATAGATCCTTAAGGCCCGTTCACACCAAGAACGCTAACTATTACGATAACTGTATTAGCATCCATACAAAAGTTCATCAACTGGAAATAAACTCTTTAAAAGAGATTTCAACTATATTGTTTTTTTATTGTCATTATTGTTATAATTGTGGTGTGGACTGCACTTTTTTTTACTTCTAACTTCACTGTCCTCATCTGTAAGATGCTTTGGATAAAAGCGTCTGCTAAATTAATAAATGTAAATGTAACTGTTATCTTTAACTTTTCTTTTTTTATGTCATTCTTGGTCTGAATAGCCCTTTTTGTGTTCAATGAAATGCTAGACTTTCTCTTGGCTTTGCTATAGTGAAGGAACAAGTCTCAAGATTTACTGCCATTTTTAGTAATCCTACATATGATGTGCATTTCACCACAGCACTCCAGAAAAGTTTTTTGGGAGCTCTTCCTTTTTGCGACTCATCAGAAGTAGTATTGCACACAGGAAATTGCAGACTAAACATTTACGCTACAATTCAGTATGGTGTCTTTGTGTAGCTACAGCATGCGAGTCTGAGCAGATCTGTGCTGCTGTTTCAGAAAACATTGGCTGAAATTAACTTAAAGCCTTTTTTTTTATTCCTTTTGACTGCTTGTTGGTTTTGGCCAGCAGTCCATAATTTCCTGCAGCCTCCAGACATCCAGATATTTGGCTTGTGCAAAGTTTCTAAGCTACTTTACTCCTACCGTATACTGAAGTACTATGGGAATCACAAGTTTACATAAAGTACGCCAGCTAAGACATCTGCAGACCTGCCAACATTTACGCATTTTGATTAGCAGTTACGCATTTTGACCTCAAGGTACGCTGGTACGATTTGTCACTCTAAACCAAAGTCTCTTTAAGACAAGTCATGTCACTTGGCAGCCATCATTGAAATGCCTCTCGGGCATCCAAGTGCAACTCCTATCTCTTTGAATAGGGAGACATCGAGTTCTCCAAATGGTTCACTAAGCGTACGATTAAATTTCATATTTGAAATCACCAAAGAAATCTGACAACTGTGTTAGAAATGTTGTTTCTTTTGCTCAAATAGTGTTATAAAAACATATTTTTGAGTCTAGACCAGCCAGTGCACACGCGCAGTCCTAAGAGCACGTCTTGGAAAGCTAACTGTTTCTATAGCAACTGGGATTTCTAACGGCAGCTTCATTGACACATGCCTTAACCAATTAGCGTTGGTCTTTCATTCAGAAGGCAGAGCTTCCTGTGATTGAGCGGCCATATTGAGCGTTGCATTTTTCCCCATTCAAAACTATACAATTGACACGTCTTGGGTTTTTGGTTTTGCATTTAAATAATTTCTGCATTTTATTTCTCTCCTAGTAGCCTATAGTTTGCAGTTTCAGTTCAAAGCGGCTTGCGCTCGCCACATCAGATTGTCAGACAGAAAGGCTGTGTGTGAGGCTGACAAAGACTTGCTGTTTAATGTGTTTGAGATGTGACGTTTTCCTTAATGCATATCTTGCATTTCACAGGTATTTTGTCCATCTGTAAATGTTAAAAAAAGCCATGGAAATATTTCCATTTTGCTGTCAGAAGCAGTGGCAGCTCGTCGGGGGAGGTAATGTTAATAATGTTAATTAATGTTAATAAAATTCAGAATTAATTTCAGTTCATGTCTCAGAATGTATATATTTTTGGTTGTAATTTCACATTTACCAATTCCATAACGTGAAAGCGCCGCTTTTCTATTGAGAATGTGCCGAATCTGCTATTGTAATTACAACCACTAAGTGATAGAGAATGGGAGGCGGAGGCCAGGGGAGAGATGAGCTCTCGTGCCTCCGTTGTTAAAAAAATTTGCCAATCAGCATCGATTGTTCACTTTCAACGCTGAAGAGTTTTGAGAAAAGTAACATCATAGAGGAGGCTAAACTCCCTTCTGGTATATCAACCAATCATCATAGAAACGTAAATCACATTTAAACATAAATCATTAGTTTGAACGTCTCCCATAGCAGCTGGGCTGATAATGTACCAGGTACTTATGATGAGAAGCGATATTTGATCGCCAACAGATTTTCCAAGCTGTCATTCAAACAGTATATATACAAAGGTAAAATAAAGGGAGCTAGAACGATAGGCTACAGCAGTAGGCCTGATTAAATAGCACAACAGGCAGCTCTCTTTTAACACAGACTTTTAAGAAGGGATGGATGTTTGTTTTTTAAGTGATAGGACAGGTAAGTGAATTTATATTATCTTGCTGTATGTATGTCGTTTTCTTTACGTTTTCTGACTAGAAGCCACCAAAAAGCCATTTTAAAGTGTTTAAGCAAATAATAATAATAACGATCAGCAGGGATGCCCAGACAAATACAATTAATGTGCATCCTCCATTTTTTAAAACCCATGAGCTGCCACTGGTCAGAAGTGCATGAGCTTTTGCTTTGCGATTCTCCGCTAAACTCCACAGACTTCATTTAGAATGAGCAACAGCGCACATCTACGCCTAACAGACTGAGCTCAATGAAATAGGAGCGCTATAACTCTGATTAAAATAAACATTTTGCTGAAATTTGTAGTTGAATTTTAAACCTACAAGTATGTGTATTTGTATGGTAGCAATAACTGTAAAGTTTAATGGGGTAATTAAAATAGCCTTTTATTTTTTTATTATCTATGTTTTTTGATTGCATTGTTACATTGTCAGAACTACTTGTTTCTTATTTAAATAGCATTAAAAAACTAAATAGCAAAAATGTACTAAACTAAACGGTAAACAGTTACAGTAAACAGGAATGTACAAACAGTACAACCACCCCCCACCACCACGCTGAAAAAATTCAAAGTTTGGCAGGTCTGCATCTGGTGTTCAACAACCCAGCAGAAACAGTTTCTCATTCACAGTTAGTTTCAGATGCTTAAAATAGAGAAAGCAAAAAAACAAGTCTACAGATACTTTGATCTGTAAACAGTATTGCTTCCCATCTGCAAATGAGGTCTATCTAATTGACTCATAAGGGTTGAGGAGTCTGATCATGACACTTTTATGATAATGAAGGCATATTTGCATGGGTTAAGAAATTATGCAGGATTCATTTTAAAGCATGGTATCATTTGGTTAATAAAGAGTAGCTGTCTTGTAATCCTTCTGTAGATAATCCTTAATTTTCCTCAATAAAGTATCTAAGTGTCTATTTGCCTATATGGGAGTGGAGTGTGGTCCGTGGCCTGATCAACAGGATTTGATAGCTAAATCTGTGACAAACATCTCCTGTGGTCATAAACTTTTGTGCTGTCATTACATCACACATGCACACACATCTACTAGATACCTCCCAACTGTGACAGCTGCATTTGGACCTTCTCACCTGTTCGATTAAAGGGGGAGAGTTGATGTAAACAATGGAGCAACCCGACACGACCACAATTTGTTCCCAACACTCAATCAGCCGCTCTATTACTGAGACCACAGATGTGACACCAGCAGCACTAAAATCCCATTTGTTATCTGCATTAGTCTATGCAGCAAAAGAGACACTTATCAACAGCCACAGCAACTGCTACGTTCTTCCAAAGACTCCACAGATGTGTGAAAACCTCTTTGAAGTGTACAAAGCATATGAGCTTTGGAGCCCACAGCTTTAGAGATAAACATTTGATTGATTGTGGAATTTAAAATCAATGTCTTCAACAACTCTTATATTAACTGAAGTATGGATGCGTTGCACGACATTACACGAAGCTCTATAATTTTCGCTTGCAATGAGATGCAGCTTCTCAAGGCTCAAAGAGTTTCACATCCTGTCAACATTTACTCACCACCATAACGTCTGCATGTTTTTCTATTTTATTTAGGCCACAGATGTAGATATTCACAATAAGTAAATTGTGGCTAATGGCTGTTGAAGTGTTCTAAAGTCAAATGATAGATAGCCTATGTGTCAAGAGTTGCTTCTGGTTGATAAAAGTCATCTCACCATTAACTTTCATTGAACAGAACAGGACAGCGAGAACATAATAGACATAAGACACAAAACCCTGCGTATAGAGGAAACTTTTTTTAGTTATTCATTTGAAATGACTTGTGTCTCATCTTGCTGTCATCGCTGCATTTTTTAGCCTCTGGTGATTTCACATGGAAACTCATCAGTTGAAGGTCTTCTCTATTTAAGTCTTATTCGAGGATGGAGAACTGATGTAATAATAGCTCACAAGCTCCCTGTAGTCTGTTTGACAAAACTGATTATTAAAAAAAAGAAGAAAAAAAATGGGCTGCTGAACAAACTTTCCAAATTAAGTGAGTTACTGAAAAGGCAAGAATTATTTTTCCAAGAGCATGTTTCACGAAGCAAAAGTTACTGGATAGTCTTACACAATGTACAAACCTAAACGCAAATTGTAGTTGAATAGATTTAAGATTATTTAAAGAAATGTGTAACACATTTTACGGCACTATTTCTGACATACAAAATGATTTGTCAGAGTCACACATCGGTCGCAGTGATTTTGCCATCAACATCTTTTGTTGATCCTGGATCAACATTATTGTCCAAAAAATATCTTACCCGATATCTGCCCCTAAACATAACGCTACCCATAATTTATTCCTAAAATCAGAGGAAAAGTATAGGTGAAAAACAAGGATGTAGAAGCATCTAACCCTGATTGTAAACCTAAAACTGAAATTTCTTGAAAACCTATCCCTCAGTTCTGATTAGCTGATTGTAATGTTGTTCCAGGATCAACAAGGATGTTGATCCAGGAACATGTACTGGTCTCATCCTTCATTAATTAAGACTTTAAAACAAATCTCGTTTTTGTAGGCCTACATTATCAGACATTCCCTTTTAATTTTCATAAAATGATGCTGGGTTGTTTTTACCCAACTTTGGGTCAAATATGGACTAACCTAACTTATGGTTTAAAAATGTTATGTAAAAATTGGAACAACCCCGCATTTTTTTGAGTGATTCTAGAAGGTAAGATTATATGGTAAAAAAACACAAAAAGTAGCATGATAGGCGCAAAAAGTATGTTTAAATAATGAATTCCATGCCCAGGACAAAAGAATGAAAATGGATCAAAATGATTAACTTTGTGAATTAAAAACTGACAATGTAATGCAGCAGTCTGTAAACCGATGGTTTCAAATTGTATTTTGTTAATATTTGGAACCTGGTGTAGAACCATTGTTTATATATATATATATATATATATATATATATATATATATATATATATATATATATACTTTATATATACTTTTAATTAATTATAAAACCTTACTATGATCATTTTTTGAATTTTTGCTAGTTATTGTTACAACATTAAAACTTGGCATCAGCAACCAGTGTCACCAAAAACATGAATTAAACAAAGCACCGTCTCAAAGCAGAGTTCCCAAAGTTCCCAGGGTATATAAAATATATATATATAAAATAAAATAATATTAATAATAAAATTATATCCTCTTTTATTCCACTCTATTCTAAGTTAAAAAAAACAAAAAAAAAAAAACACTTACCATATAATTCGATTTAGTCCAGGGTGAGAAGATGCATCTACTGTCAAATGTTACAGTTCACTGAAATGCTTTCCCTTCGTTTAAAAAGAATACAGCTTTCGTTTTATATTATTATAGTAGCTATTTAAATCATTCTGACGGAGAAGGCGGCAATATCCAGTCCGTTTCATCTGAAGTATCCGCATTCAAAACGTATTTTAATTCCAAATGACAAACGTGTCGTATTAAGTTGTAACCCACCCGTGAACACGGTGCACTGTTCAAGTCAAATGATGTAAAGCAGCTTTAAGTGCTCACAGTAACAGACTGGGGGTGTGACACAGCAGAGATACAGCGTGGAAACTACAGGCTGCTCGGATCAAGTTTCTCTCCTGCATTCTACTGTCAATCAAATGCATGCTGACAGCTAGCCACGCCCCTAAATGAGTTAAAGGAACAGGCGCTCCTTTTCAGATTCTTTGTACATGCTAGGATCTTACTGTTTTTGTTATACAGTATAAAAATTCAAATAAAATAAACAGTAAAAATACAGTAAATATGGTTTAAAGTGAATAATATACTAAGTGTATAGTTACTGACTATACATTTATTTATACAATCTACATGTATTAAAGATTATGAGGTTGCCAATTAAGGAAAGCTGCCGAAAATTAGTATAATCTTCTTTCCACCAGTACAAGTTGTTGTGTTGCATACATTTTAGGCTGCTTGCAATGCTAAAAAAAAAATAATAATCTATGACATAAGATAAAAATCTAAATATAACTCTGTTTTGGTCTTGTGAGAGAGTGCAGTGGCAGTTCGTTGCACTGACTATAGATAAGCTCTCCTCTTGTTGAGGATGGTAATAGCCTAGCTAATAAAAAAGTAAGACCAGTCATTTATTAACATTAGACTGGAATTTGCAAATGCATCTGCATCTGATCAAAAGGAAGCATATAAGGTGTGATGAAAAAAGAACAAGACATTATTTTATTTATAGACCCAAGAAATGGCTTAATTAAAGGCTATTTAAAGGAAGAGTTCACTCATATGGAACATTTTCTGTTTGAACTCTCATTTTGACGCCACCCATTCACTGCAGAGGATCCTTTGATGAACAAGGGATGTAATGCTAAATTTCTCCAAATCTGTTCAGATGAAGAAACAAAGCAAAGGGTGCAAACTTTTGGGTGAACTACAGTATCCTTTAAGAAATCATGATGAATTAGTCTTTCAGGTAGGCCTAAAAATGTATGTCAGGACTGAACAGTCCAAAAAGCAATACTGTAAAATAATGAATTATGGGCTTGTAATTCTCATTTAAAAAATTAAGGTGATAATTAAAAATAATGTGTAGATTCCGCTAAAGAAAATGTGATTCAGTGTAGTATAGAAAATATTGAGGACCTTTTACTAATAGAACCAAGAGATGTGTTTTCCTCATTTCAAGCTAAACTTATGCAGTTTTGATCCTTGAATTGAGGAACTGACTAAACTAAAATAATAATAATAATAATAATAATAATAATAATAATAATAATAATAAAGGAATGAAGGCTACCTTTTCATTTTAAGAGAATTAACTCAATTTTGCAGTTTTATTTTAGAGGTGATTGTTAGTTCCCTGCATGCTTTGCATGGCTTGATACAGAGAGTAAATTTTGAAATTAAATGCTATTTTATGTTTTTGAGTGAATGGAAGCATCTATGTTTAATGTTCAGTAATGTTTGACATTTGAAAGAGTTTCTGTTACACTGAAGTTTCCATTGCAAAGTGCAATCGTTACCATTGTGCAGAACCTATGTTTATGAATACTATTCCTCTAAGGCATTAAGCCTTGTTTAATGAGCAGTACCTTTGCTAGTGCTAGTGGACTATACTTTACAGTATTTCTCAAGTATGTTCCTACCTGAGCTCTTTGGCAGTCTTTTAAATGTATAAAATAACTCAAAGTCAAATACAAACAGACCTCACTTAAAATCACAGACTTTTGAGAAGCAACTTAAAATAAATGAGCACATTTCACTAATAATATTAAATTAATTGTGTCATAGATTAATTAATTTAGGAAATTTCACGTGATTTATTCAGGAAGATTCCATTTAAAAAATCAAGCCTGAGAAACTATTTAAAAATGTTGTTGTGTAATATTGTTATCTTTTTTTTTTAAGTAAATAGCTTGTTCCATTTTTTTTACAGTGAATAAATGACAGTGTCAGCCATAAAATGTATTATTCATTGATATTATTCACTTTACTTTTCTTCTTGCTTGAATTAATAATTTTCTTGACACTAAACCTACATCAAATAAACATGCTGTGAAGCCCAGGGTTTGGGCTAGGCCCTCCTACTCATAAGTTTACCTTTGCAAGGCAAATATTTAGCCATGTGTGTTTGGGGGTGTACCTCAAATCAAGCCATGATGTGTGGTCCTTGGGTTTTGACAGATGCATTGAGTCAAAGAAGAAAACAACCAAAAAATCTGTTTTTCATGATGAAACTGGTGTCAACTGGTGACTATATTTGACTATATTGATTATACTCTGCATGGATGCACAAATCGTGAGATATTTGTTAATAGCATTATGATTATGTGTGCAGTGGTTATTCTGTGGTTTAAATGTATTTTTAATGGTAATATTAATAGGACTTGAACTGGACATATGAAGTGCTCAGCACTGCTTATTTAAGACAGGATAAAAGAAGACTTCCTCACTGACACCTACTTTGTAAATATAAACAGGTGACCACCCAGAAATGATCAAATTAGGCAAATGCTTAAGGCAAACAGATAGTGTTTGATTATGTTCATGGATGTCCATGTGGTTTTGACAGACAGCCCCAAAATATATTGACTCTGATCTAGTACTAAATACATTTAAGGATACAGACAAAATTGACCAATGCAGACTTCATTTGAGCAGTCAATATCACAGTTTTGACAGAATCTTTGAGCCAAAAGAATCAGTATTGGTTTAAGTAATATATCACAAAACCTAAATGGGTTATTTAAACAGCCCGTGACTAAGAGGTCAAAACGAATTCATTTCACTTCCTTTTCATTACTCAGAATGTAGTTCAGCTGTCTGACACATATGATAACTATTAAATCTACGATCAGCAGAGAGCAGTTATGACCATTTTTACAACACCTCAATGGACAAAACATGGGAGGAAGAGAGCTTTAATGCCAGCTTTGTTTTCCAAGCATATTCTGATTTGTTACAGTCTTCTTTTCGCCAGTGTTTTCATGATTGTGGCTTTTATAGCATTTCTGGCCATCTGTTAACTGTTACATCAGGTTAGTGTGATAGCCAAAACAGAAATACACAAAGTCCTATTGTTTCGTGTTGTGTGTCTTCCACTCGCAACACAGACGCACAAAACGGGTGTTTCAGCATGTGCAACTATTAGCTTCAGCGTTTGCTCGTCTACATTTACATCAAGAACTTGCTTAAGATAAACAGTAAAGTCATGATATCAATGCAGAATATAGATGCATGCTAGAGACAATCGGGAACAGTTTGTCATCATGCATCTGACATGATTTACTGACTCAGATGTGTCTTTTGTCTTTCTTTGCAGAGTTTTTTCAAAGAGATTTTTGGAAAGAGGAAACTGGTATGATCCAAAATTGTAAATTCAGACAGTTACTATAATGCAATACCACAAGAAGTGAACTGTGCTTAACATAATGGGGGGAAATGTATTTTAGAGAGTATAGAGATGTAGAGAAAAATATTATCACATTAAAATGGTGGATTTCGAGCAGTTATGTAACAAAGTGTATCATGGCAATCTATGTAATGCCAACAGGGCATTTTGGAATGGGATAGGCCTGTTCTGTTCCTTTGGATTTAGTCCAACCAGATGAAACTCTAAAAAGAGATTTTGCACATTTTGCTCTACCCATGGAAAATATGGGCCTTTGTTGCTTGCCTAATGAAAACCATATCATTTGAATGCTGCATGTTTTGTAGTTCAAGATTTCATCATCCAAACTGTAACCTCCAACAGTTTTGTATTCTGATTTCCATTCAACTGCAGTGAACATGGACTGAGGCTGTCAAGCTTAAAAAAGAAGCAAAAACACCATAAAAGTATCATACTTTTTTTTACACATGAATATATGCACCATATGAACCATGTATTATAAAACCATAAACTATGTGGAAGGTGACCGTAAGGAAAGATGCCAGATAATAATAAACACTACTTTCTGATTAACTTCTGGAAAATCACGTATCTCAGAAGTCAGAGTCAGAATTCAGAAAGAGCTTTATGATGGAATAGGATGTAGAGATGGACTAAGATGGGTGGTATTAAATAAATATAAGGGTTATTGCACATTTATATTGCACAATGGTGCAAGAATTTAATTGTCCATGAGATAGTTTGCCTTGGGGAAGAAACTTTCTTTGTGTCTGGCTGTCCTGATGTTAGTTGATCTATAGTGCCGGCCAGATGGCAAAATTTCACAAAGGAGATGGCTTGGATTTGAGGGATCCAGAGTGATTTTCTGAGCCCTTTTCCTCACTCTGGTTATATACAGTTCTTGAAGACTCAATGAAAGCTGAGCAGAACTGTGTTTTCTGATCTCATCCAGCTTGAGCACATATTGCCTGGGGACATGTTCAGTTTACAGGTGTGTCCTCAGTGACACACCATCAAAACACAAATCAAACAATATAGTCAATATTTAATGAGTCTATAAACTTGTCAAACTGCAGTATTGCATTATATAAACTGATTCCATTCTTTGATTAAACAACTGAAGGTGCTTTCATAATCAAGCTTCTCCATTAAACAGTTTTATTATTTTACAATCTCTCTTTTTATGCAAACCATGTTTTCCATGCATACACATACTTAATTACATGCATTAGTTTTAATGCCAGTATTAAAGCTCTAAGATTTCTCAATCTCATTGCAGTACTCTTTTGTTTCCTATCCATGGTAATGCACACACCTTTGATTGTCAAGCCCAAAAAGGATTGTAAAGCAACCAATTGCACAAGACATCAGAGGAGCTGACACAGCTATTTTCAATCTACACCGAACAAAATTATTCATTTACAAAATTAATCACACCTGTGTAATAATCATGCTGTCTAATCAGCATCTTGATTTGCCACAATTGTAAAGTGGATGGAATATCTCTGCAAAGGAGAAGTGCTTACTAACACAGATTTAGACAGGTTTGTGAACAATATTTGAGAGAAATAGGCCTTCTGTGTAGATAGAAAAAGTCTTTGATCTCTGAGTTCAGCTCATGAAAAATGGTGGCAAAAAACAAAAGTGTTGCGTTTATAATATTTTTCAGTGTATTACTATGTTCCAGTCGCTTCCACTGGGTGCAAACCATCAGTCCACACTGGACGTCTGCCAGTGCTGATGGAAGAAATCTGAGAGTGTGGCACAATCTCAAGGTTTTTATCACAGCGTAATTAGAGTCATCAGGGGAAAGTGATGATGGGACAGATCAAGCTAATGCACATTATATAATGCTTTGTAATCAGAAAAGAAAAGTTTGAGTGTTAGCTATATTTCTCATCATTATGTGCTAGAAACCATGCATTTTAGTCAAGATTTGTAAAAGTTAGCAGCTCTGCTAGAAAAGTGGGTTGCTGGAATTCAAGAGGGAATGATTGCCAAGCTGCATGCATTTGAACATTGTTTGTCCAGGAACTGGAAAGTATTCATGAATCTTTTAGACAGTTGACATTCCTCACCCATTTACAGTCATTCCTGTCATTTAGAAGCGTCAGCTTTATTTTCCAAATGCACTGTTTAATATGTTGGATAGCAAAGCTCTTAATGTCAAAATATGGAAGTGAACATGAATGACTGTGCAACAGTAAGTCAAGGTGAGAAGGTATTGAATATCAACCCAAAACAGAGTATTCAACTGTTTCAGATACCAGTTACTAAACGGTCATAAATTTGCAGCAAGTTTTCAGCACTGTTGGCATTAATGATATATTCACATTGTAAGTGGGGCAACTGTTTAAACAGTGAAAAACAACTGTGCAGGAATGTTTGAAAGGAAACTTGATTAAGACAAATAGACTGAAAATCGAGTCTGTCCAGGCACCAGTGATATAAAGCCTTGAGTAATTGTATGTTATTACTGTACCTAATTATTATTAAGTATCAGTGCATACTGAGCACTCTCTTACAAAAAAATTCTATCTATCTATCTACAGTATCTGTCTATCTATCTATCTATCTATCTATCTATCTATCTATCTATCTATCTATCTATCTATCTATCTATCTAACATATTCATGGCAAAAACTATGTCATGTTCTGCAGATTCAACATGTTCTGAACATTTTTGACAAAAATTTAACTTAAACTTAATATAATTAATTTTACATTCTTTAAATTATGTAAAAAAATAAAATAAAAAAAAATTCAGTACTTTTTACACCCCTAGCACATATGGGAAAGAACCAAAAAGTTGCTTTCCACAGTCCAGAGCCCAGAGCCAAAAGCCACAGACATTACGACTGGAAATGAATCATTTTAGTACTGTTGTGTAAATGTCCTGAAACCCCAAAAGAAAATGACAGAATTCCTGTTGACACCAAAGCACAGCAGCATTTTTTAAAAGAAAGGGAGCTTTGTGTCAGCCAGCACCTTTTCATTTAAGCGAACAGCCTTGTTTGTCAACCAGAAAGAAGGTGAATGAAAGAGAGTGAGCCCTCTGGCTTCTGTTTTTGGCTAAGTATGGGTCTGAAGCCTCTAGTTGCAGCTCACTGCCAAACATGCAGACCTAAATAGACTCCCAATATAATGCAGTGCAGCCCACTCATAAAAGAAGAGCCCTCACACATAACAGGTGGGTCAGTTGGAGTTACTGGTAAAGAGCAAAATTTGTGTCAAGAATAGACTGTACATGGGAGGGGGGGGGGCTACAAGTGGATTTTTGATTAATCAGTATCTAAGCAATTTCAAGGGAAGCTTTGAGCTAAAATGGGGACTGCGAATATTTGACCCCACTGACCGTGAGTCATTAAGAGTCAGTTCAGAGGGACGGCTGCAGTCAGACCAAATTCCTTCCCTATCATGATTGCATTTATGCCTCTCTCTCTAATTCATTGAAATAGGATAAAACAGGCTCCTGAAAAAAAGAGACAACACTTGCATGACCAACCATGCAAATTATGCATAAATGTAAGTAAGTTTGCCGGACAAATGAAAAAGTCAGGTACTTCTGATTGATTGAAGATGCGGCGTATGACTTTAATTGATAAAATTCTTAGCACTGTGTGTTATGAAGATCTCAGCATGTGCTATTTCCCCCAAAACACCACATCTAAGGATGGTGATGCACTTTTCAAAATAAGCCAAATAAAATGACACAGCAAAAGCCTCAATGTTATCTGGGAAGAGCACCAAGACTGCTCTTTTATTTTGTGATTATGAAGCCCATTCACTACCAAATCGGCAGTTGTTATTCCTTTGGATGTAGAGATGGAGGTGTATTTGACTAATAAATGTGTGCCCACAGGAAGAATACGTTGAAAAATATGGCCAAGCCAGCTGCCACCCTCTCTGAAGAGAGCTCCCTGAGCAACATGGTGAGTGCATTTGAGAGAAAACAGCAGCTGATGAAGAAAACTGTGTGTAACTCCCCAGACACAGGTTAATCCAGCTGGCTGCCGACATATTTGTGATCTGTTATTTCAATAAAGTTACAGGCAAAGCCTCTCCAGCTACTGAAGTACACAGGGTGCTTCACAAAAGTGAGGCACAACAGCTCTTTGAAAGCAGTTTCAGATTTTCACAAACGTCCTTCTCAATCCCAGCCCCCAAGACACCAAGGGTAAATTTAGCGCCTATGCTAATCCACCCCTCCCATATGCCATTTTCCTAGCACTGTCAGTCAATATTTACAGCTTGTTAAAAGTCTCACTTACAGTTAACTTTCCAACATAGCAGCAATGATTCCAGAGGGTGGCTGGTGCTGATTGGGTTAAGAAAATCGGTCAATCGCCGCATTTAAATATTTTGTTTAATGACCACTAAAATGATGTCCTACACAGCTGTGCTGGTTTCAAGCAAGTCATGTTGCATTTCTCATATCATACAACAATTTAATCTCTATTTTTCATGGCCATTTATTATTTATTTAACAAGCAGCCTTGTAATTAGCAGGATCATGTTCAAGTTAGCCGGTCATAATTGCAAAATAAACCCCTTCAGGGTGATAAGAGCGCCTCTAAGAAAGGTTTTAAAATAAATGATTCTGCTTTGAAAAGTAAAAGCTTTAACTAATATAAAATGTCTATATTTATTGGTATTTTTTAAGACCCCCTGTTCAAAAGGTCATCTCCTTTACCATAACATGATATCAGCAATCAAAGAATGCTATTTATATGTGTATCACGAACTCTAGACCTTGGCTTTGTAAACTGACATTCAGTCTCACTGCAGGGGCCATTTACAGCTCATGTAACTGATATTAAAGAGGGTGTCAAACCCTGCACCGCAAATCAGCTGCGACTCTTATGAACTCTCAATGGCTAGATGCTATTATAAAAAAATAAAAAAAATTAAAATAAATTCTGCACAAACCACGGTATTGCACCACCATATTATTCAACCATCAGCTTCACAGAAGTATCAGTAGTCTACTCCTAAAACACTTGACTTGACCCCACATAGACTATACAACATTAGGTTGCATTTACTGTATGAAGTGTTTAATTTTTATTTGACTGTTAAACTCCCTCAAATGTTGGACTCATAAACTCAATGGTTCTCAAAGCATGAAACCAGAACCATCTTTACACAAGTGCTTGGTCGGGCATTGACACACTTGCATATAATGTTTTAGGCCATGGACATTCCGGTATTCGTGCCAGATTTTAAAAGGGTGGAGTATCACCATGCATAAAAGTGACACTTTATGGAGATTTTATGTGATTTTCACAGTCACTATCCTCTCATCCCTTATACATGTCCTCGTCTGGACAAAAATACAGGTCTGGAATGACATGAGGGACCCTGAGTTGAATGACTCAGAGTTTAAGATTTAAAGGCATGTTTAAGAATGATTAACTTAATACTTGTGTTTTAGAATTCAGAACTGAGACAAATGCCTTTTGTTTAGTGAACATTAACAAGATTCAGCTGAAAACAACAGGATGATGTCCATATGTCAAGCTGTCCCTGCAGACACCATAAAAAAAGGCTTCAAACATTTAAACAACAACATCAAAAACAACAAGAGAGTACAGATGACTCACTGAAGCTTGGTTCTCTAACCCAACATGCTATTGGTACAAAAAAATTCTGGAGTTGGAAAGATTTGTGGGAACAACAGGAAAACAAAACATGAGTTCTGCTGTGTAGCAAAAAAAATGCATTAATCTGTTAAAAGGCTGAATGAGAGAAAGCGATCATTTTAATTACACTGCAAAGGAATGAGGTTGCGGTGGGTGGCTATCACCACTTTTGGGTTGTGACACTGTCCAGCTATGAATTTTAGCTGACGCTTCAGGCAACTGACAATTTGGTGGAGCATGTGTAGGTTAAAGGAACAGGCTGTTCTCAACACTCTTTCGCTGGGATGGTGGGTGGGAGGAGGAACTAGGCACACTCTACTTCCTGTGTAGACAGACTCTGGTTTAGGCCTTTAGAGCCAGAGAGACCCAATCACAGAGTCTGCATCCATACAGCAAGTCTGGAAACTGTGAACCAGCACTAAATTTGGCAAAGTCGACATGGTTAGACTAAAAGCTCTAAGATGGGGCCAAGGCATTAAATGTTTTCTGCTGACACGTGTCAGTCCTGTGTTGCATCTTTAAATCATAGGGCCAGAAAGGAGTGAACTTCGCATCTCAATCATTAAATCAATTTTGAAAACTTTTATGGTAGGTTTATTTTAATGGACAGAGATAGAATATTGACCAAAAATAAATAAATAAATAAATAAATAAAATCCCATTATATAAAGGTTAGAGATTGATTTGTATTTCAGTGAGTGAAATAAGTATTTGATCCCCTACCAACCAGCAAGAATTCTGGCTCCCACAGATTGGTTATGAGCCCATGTGGAACACAGATTAGTCCTGTCACTTTAAGAAGTTTATTTCAAGTTATTACACACAAAATCCAGAGCACTAAATGTTCTCGCAGTAGTGCTAGGTAAACCAAAACTTTCATTTTCATAATCCGCATGTAAACATGAACAACAGTAATTATCCAATGTAAATAACATCCTGTTCAAAACGGCACTTCATGCAGAATATTACAGAATTCGAGTTTGTGTGTTTTAGGGTTGGCCGAAACACATGGTTGTAAAACCAATGTTCCTTGACCAGCTTTCCTTGCGGATGTAAACATTCAAAGGATCACCTTTTCCAGTCAAATATTGATGTTCCATGGACACATTTTAATTAGCAGGCTGTACCACTGGGATATGTACATTTACGCCCAGATGATTTGCATTAATAACAAGCGGCTGCTCGACTCACAACAATGACTCTCAGCAATTAAAAAACAGACACAGTTCAAGAATATAAATAGTGATGTAAAGCATATTCTAATTACTTATCATCAAATGATTACATTGACATTTATTAATTAGCTAGTCAGTGGTGTTTTGTGCATCATATGATTCACTGAACTTATATTAATAATATGCAAGCTACACTGCACAATTTATGTGTCAACAACAAGTGAATATATATTTAGATACCTGTTTGAATGAACCACTTGGTCTCTAGAGTAATATGTTACCAGAATCTCATCAACCGTGACCTCGCACGTGCACAATATTTGCTCTGAGGGTGTGCAGCTGTTCTGTGGACTAGATTTGTGCTTGCTGTGTGTCTGACTGCTTGGCAGTACATTTCAAGTTCACACTTGATGATTGTTCACGAATATATGGGCACACACGCTGTGAGGCTGTACCATTCGGTTTAGAATTTTATAGAATTCAGTATAGAATTTTAATATTGTCCATTTATCAATTAGCATAACAGGCACATTTCATGTAATGTAAGCATCTACTTAGATTTCAACAATCTACTATATGCTCTGGGTTATTAGTGCAGTAAACCACACACTGAAAACATAAAAACACGATGAAACTCAATGTAGAACATATTTCCTTTTGGATCATGGACTAGCCTACATCACTCTGAGGGTAATACAACATTCCAAGGGTTTACTTCCATTACTTTCAGAGAAGGAAATTTTAAAGTAAAATCAGTTTTGCAACAGATCACAGAACTTAATATGTGTTTATATGTGTAAGGTAAGTAATTAGACATTAAACCACAGATTAAGGTAAATATCTTTTATAATAATCAGAATGATATACTTATAAGCTTTGCTCACATTTGTATTAGGGTTAAGTTTCTCGGGCATATCTTCAGAGGGATATTTTATGTAACGGCAGGGTTAAACTACACATTTTCTCCTTTTCACACACCCCCTTTTCTATCAACGATGCCCAACTATGGAAACAAAATCCAAGAAGCCCATCTGGATTTTATTCCTGTTCACATTTGGTTACTTAACTGAAATAATGGTTTCCCTCTCACTAGAACAGGCAAAATACCTCATACAGTATTTTATTAGATTATGTGTCATAATTGTCACACTGCTGACAAAAAAATTAAGAAATAAATAAAAATTGATGCTAATTAATACCTTGTTTTTACTGTTATTCAGACCATGTAGACTCCATCCTACTTTTCCTACGAATATATTCCATATATGCACTCTTACATTGCTACTGTGGCTTCATTATGCTGAAGCTGTTAAGTTTTGCAAATTTCTGTTGCGGAAAGTTCTAATACTGACTACTCAAAAGCATTTGTCTCAAATCTAAGCACCTATTAAGCAAAAAAAGACAGCTGCAAGGGATCACAATGAACAAAGCAAATGCTGTACCAACAAGACAAACTATGAAGCCTTTAAGGGACATGGTAATGGAAAAAATATATGAAATGGGTGGGAAAAATAAATAATTTAATGCATTAATTAAAGTGAATAATGCATTATATTGAAGTTTTATGAAGAAATTTACGATGGAAATGCATTGCTTTTCTGGGGAATGGGGATATTTTTTTTTGAAGAAACACTGCAAGTCAAAATATTAAATGTGATTGATATATTTACTTAGTAATACACTATTTTGTAGAGGGGGTCAAAATGACAATTTTCACCTGACCTTTGGAGGCAGGGGGTAAAAACTACTTCAGAAAGATGGCAGCATAATTATGTTATTTTTACGCAGAGATTGGTAGTACAACTAGTAAAATCTTTTGACTTCAGCAAGCTTCATATGCCACTGGTGAAAGTTTAGAAATGTAACTGAAGAAGTAGGCTATTAAAGATATCTTAATGCTATTTTAGAATTTGTGTCTTAACAAACTTTTAATTTAAGGCTATTAAATTAATTTTATTAATTTGGTTCAGTTCTTGCTTCAGTTCTTGCACTACTGTGATCTCAATGTGGCTCTGAGAGTAAACTGTTAAATTGTACACATTTTCAGTGGTCAAAAATCAAATGTGGGTGTCATGATCCAGTCTTTGAACTGCCGTTAATTCACCACACAGACTTTTACACTACACAGTACTCCCTGGACTACATTTCCCATGCTCCATTGCACCAATCACATTCACAGGATAACAATCACACCATGCACCTGAGACCAATTATACACACACACACACACAGCACAATCAATCAGGCACGCTTTATAAGCATTGGACTTCCAACACACTTCACACACTGCTGAGAATTGTTCTGCACATATCACTCCCCTAGTGATAGCTGTGATATGTAAGCCTTTCTGTGTTAATTTCTAGTTTTCATAGTCTTGTAATAAAAGCTTGCACATGGATCCGCACGTCTCATGACTCTTCAGCCCCGTTACAGAATACTTGGCCAAACGAGGATACAGCAGTTTTTGCAGGAACATTGCAGGTATGGACATGGCAAAAATTGTTAGCCCTTAGGCAAGGTTCACGATCACTGGAGAACTATATTTGATATAGCTGCACGAGCACAAAATGGTGAGCTTAATGCTGAGCCATATTGCAAAATGGGAGCCACAGCTGATCTTCCAGAGTCAAGTCACTGTTGATCTTCCAGAGTCAAGTCAGGTCACCACTAATCTTCACAAGTCAAGTCACGTCTCGGCTGAACTTCCAGAGTCTCATCAAGTCTTGTCTGTTGCACCCAGAGCCTGGAGGTCAGCATTTCAGTAACCCAGACTGGCATCCAGCATAGAGGATCCACCGCTGCTGTCAGTAAGAGCAGCTGGTATCCCTAAACCAGCGCGTTCAACACCTCCTGTTCAGGAACTAATTCCCCAGTCTGATGTACTTCCCATAATGAGGATCACTTTGTTGCTTTTGGGCTGCATACACCACTACTGAAACATTAGAGGTGGTAGCATCAACTCTGATTTCTCCAGAGATGGCAACTAATGCTGCAGAACTTTCCGAGGTAGTGGCACTTGCTGCTGTGTCCCCAGAGGTGATGACGTACATTGCAGTTTCTCCAGAGGTGGCGACACATGCTGCCGAACCTTCCGAGGCAGGAGCACTCACTTTCGCTCCTTGCGTGGTGCTGGCACCAGGCAACTCCCTTTCAACTTATGTCACAGTCGAAGGAACTATTAATTAACTCCCCCTGTTTTCTATGGGTACCGCTGTAGAACTTCCAGAGGTGGCAGCATCAGCTGCAGAACCGCCAGAGGTGTCAGTGGTACCAACCTGTGAACTCCCTGCCTGTCCCTGCTATGGAGGCCATTTATGAACTCTCTATGTTCCCTGCCTTTATCCATAAGACCATGATTGCACTTCCTGTATTGTCTGTCTCCTGTATTGTAGGCCCTAGTTTCTGCCATGGGTCCAGGCCCATCTGCTCCGCCCTGCTGGGCTTCTGTCCCATCTGTTTCACCCTGGTGGGTTCCTGCTCTGCCATGGAAGTCGTCTGATCCGTCCTGGTGGACTCCAGTTCTGCCCACTCCACCCTGGTGGACTCCAGTTCCATCGGCCCTAGCCTGGTGAACCCCTGTTCTGTCAGCTCCACCCGGGCTTCCTGCTCTGCTGGCTCTGCCTTGGTCTCAGCCAATCCACTTCCACATGGACCTGGCCCTCCGTCCCTCCCCCCTGTTCCGCCTCCACTCCTACACCCTCCTAGATTGTTTAAGAGTGTTTGGAAGCACAGCACAATCAATCAGACACTCTTGATAAGCATTGGACCTCCTTTCACACACTGTCGAGTATTGTTATATCCCTCCACTAGTGATCGCTGCGACACGTAAGCCTTTCCATGTTAGTTTCTAGTTTTAATAGTCTTGTCTCTGTTTCTAGTTTTCATAGTTTAGTCCTTGCCTTGCCTTGTTTTGACCCTTTTGCTCTGGATACTGGATTATCCCTCTTGCTTTGCCCTCTGGATATTGTTCGCTCATCAAAGACACACGCTTGCCCTAGGAATATTATTTGTCTTGCCCTCTATATACCTGTTTGCTAGTTTTTGAACCATGCCTGTTACGACCACATCTCTGTGTAATAAAAGCTTGCACATGAATCCGCACGTCTCATGACTCGTCAGCCCCATTACAGAGTTTTTTTTTTTTTTGTGGAACGTCTGAAGAACAAATAATGACATGTGTCTTGTTTCCCTCTATCAAAACAATTACATACCTGTCTGAGAGTCATACATTTTATTTTTCCAATGTTTGCACACCTTTAACTTAAAAGTATTAAAGATATAGGATATTAATAGGATCTTAGGATCTGGCTCTTAAGAATCTTCATTTTCAAAGCCCTGTTCCATTCAATCCCAGTTATATGTGTATTTCAATAAGGTTTCATGTCCAAAGAGATATGAAAGTGACACTGGTTTTAATTACACAAGCAGTTTGATATAAAGTGTTCGATATAGGAAATATCATATGCAGGGCACCTTTCTCCAGTGTGTGTAATACTGTGGTCCATTTTGGTACTTGATTTTTAGTCATGGACCAAAAGCTTAAGTCTGAAGGCTAGAAGTCTAGAATTCAGTATTTTCCATACCAGTGATTTTGGTTTCAACTGGCCAAAGGTGCATGGAACAAGGCGGGCTTTAGAGCACAAGGTGTTTCTTCAAATCCCCATTCCTTAAGCGGAAAAACATGACATGGCTCTTTCATTTCCGTACAGCAACAACCGTAAGAAGGAAAGAATCTGTATCTGTAATTTTATTAAAAATAAAAATATTTGAATTAAACTTTAATTAACTGACCTTGCATATCACCTCCTCTTTAAATGTGTCCTGTTTTTATATGTATATATTTATATATTTTATTCACCTTCCCTCAAATACCAAAACTCAGTGATCTCATTTTCTACCCTTTGAAAATGGTGCCAGGGCAAACTATTGGTTTGAATGGATCCACTGTTCTGCTTCAGTCTCCATTTTTATCCATTCCAGATTTGCTCTTCTGGCTATTTGGTGCTTTCCATTGTTAAGCAAATGGAGTGCTAGCATTCTATCCCTGCACATCTCGTCTTACATACAGACAGTACATGTATCATAACCATTCACACCGGTCAGCCCCCTGCAAGCACATACATAAACATTATGTGTCAAACATAAACATGTAACATATTTGACAGCTCTGATTTCAAATACATTCACCTAATTTCCATTTGACACTTGGTACCTGCTTACAATGGGCAAGTGGGTAGACGACGATGGCCGTCCCAAAAATATGGAACGCAAAGCTTCCAGCTTTCCAAAGCAGCTGGGCAGGCAAGTGACACCACTTTCAAATCATGAGGCTCTTTCCCATAAAACATTGTTAAACCCTGTATGAA
This sequence comes from Carassius auratus, assembly GCF_003368295.1. Taxonomy (NCBI): domain Eukaryota; kingdom Metazoa; phylum Chordata; class Actinopteri; order Cypriniformes; family Cyprinidae; genus Carassius; species Carassius auratus. The sequence continues at coordinate 16,118 of NW_020523405.1, read as the reverse complement.
AGGTTTAACACTGTGTTCATTGAAAAGTCATTTTCCCCATAGCGTATTTACACCCTTTTTCCATTTCCTTTCTAAATGCTAACCTTTGATTTGAGCAGTTTCATATGGCAAGATTTCATATCATTCTTCCAGTATGTAAAGTATCAATGTCGTTGTCCTTCAGTCAACTTATCCTTCAGTACACAAAAGAACCTGATATGGAAATTAGTGCACACTTGAAATAAAGCAAAGAAAAATGTGCTTTTGCAAAGATGGCTCAGTGGCCAAACTCACGTCGGTGGATAATCAGTGAACCATATTATCTAATCCTGAAAGATCCTCCAGCAGAAAACTCCCCACTGAACTGTCGGTTATAAATTATGTTTAAAGCCATTTGTTCTTTGCTCTTTAGATCACATTAGTCATGCACAGGAATACAATGGTTTCCATTAGCCTCCCGAGTCACAATCTTGCAATGAATTTATGTGGATTTGGTTTCAGACTGTGCATATATAATTTAAATGGTCTGGTATGGTAAGCAAATTTAGTTTTGTTTTTTGATGGTGAGTCATATGAGCAACACTATATTGTAAATATCTGCAGCAGTGACCATCTGTAATCCAGAATTGAGGGGTATATCACTTTATTTGAGCAGATTGATTCAGTTCAGATCTCCTCAAACTTGCAGTATCTTTCTGGATATGGGACAGGCTCACTTCTGGATTGAATGATGTATCAGTACTCCGTGCTGTTCTGTGTTCTGTGAGTTCCTGAACAGAAGTGGCTTAGAAACAAGCAACCTGTTTAGAAAATGTAAAAGATAAATGCAACACATTTGTTTAAATTTAAAATAAATAAAATGAATTTATGCATTTAGCAGACTTTCATCGCATTCAGACTAACAATTTTCTACTATCATGTATTCCACGGGATTCGAACCCCCAACCTTGCACTTGCTAACACAATGCTCTACCAGTTGAGCTACAGGAACAATACATTATTAATTTTTAAACATTATTAAACATTTTTATTAAAAATATATATTTTTCCTTTGTCGGCAGCAATTCCTCGTTAACTAAGAAAACATAAAAAATCCTTTAATTAATCCTCAAAAATCATTTCAGTGTGCAAATTTTATACTTTTCTATTAGTTTCTATTAAAAGCACAGTAGAACATTTCACTGTATACTCACAAATTTTGTTTAAAATTTGAACAAAGAAACAAATTCTCTAGAAACGCAGTACAGTAAAATATACTACAAATAAATCAAGAAATTAAATTTCATATACATAAAGTTCCTTTGTTTCTGTTTGAATGCCTGTGAATAAAATGCCACTCTCAGGTTCGACTTTGCTGGCATATCAACATTTCAGTGAAAAAGAGCTTTCTATGAATGCTGATCCATCATGTACATCTCTGACCATAATGTGTTCTCTATACATTAACATTTGTCTAAACCATCACAATTTTGTATAGCGGTCTGGCATTCTTAAATTATGTTTTAATTACAATTATCAATTTATTGCATCTTTGATAAATAAAGGTATCAATTTACTTTATAAACATAAATATTTGATCACAAGCATTTGAACAGCACTGTATGTTTCTCAAAAAAAAAAAGCACCTGGAATGAATCCGAAAAAATCTGCAATAACTCTAAACCTTCCTAGAGGCAAGAAACCATAAATACAGGCAACAAGATGTTGGAAGGGAATATGAAAACCAAGGACACTGTGTATGTTAAGTACTAGATCTGGAATAGTTGGCATCTCAATTATAAATGAGGGTTTCTCTCATCATGCCAAAGGATAATGTGGTTAGGTCAGCCTAGCAGCACTTGAAAGAAATCTGACTCATTGCTAATGTCCTTGTTGCCACGGTGGGTGTCCAGAAGAGAGTTTATTTTAATAAGATGTGGCATGCCAGTACACTGAGTAAGGAAGAACAGAAAAGCACTCTGGGTTATGTAGGAGATAGCTATATAATAGGCAGAAATACATGCAAAAAGCTATCTGATATGTTTCCCCATATTAAGCATATAATCTTCTGCAAACCTTAATCACATAGGCAAAGTTTCTTTATTTCTATTTAGACGTATGTCAACTTATAGTGTTTAATAAAGTTTGACTGTGCTGGCAGATCAACATTTCCATAAAGAACTTACAAGAGGCTTCCCAAGAAGGGATCAATTTATTTAACATGACATATTTGTTCAGAGAATTACAGAATGTTTTGAACCTCACTGTCATTCAACCATCAGAAGAAGAAAAAAATAGGGAAACTAAAAAAGCACATAAAATTAAAATGAGTGCGGCAGCCAGACTGGTATGACTAAAGCTAATTTAATTAAATAAATTATATATATATATATATATATATATATATATATATATATATATATATATATATATATATATATATATATATATGCGCTGACTGCAAGAAGAAGTTAAAAACACAAACTGTTCTAGGTCTAGGTAAGGGTTATACAGCATTGCCACTAGAGATGCACTGAATACACAAATTTTGGTCGAAACTGATAACCGATAATTCTTTATATTTTTGCAAGCTAATATCCCATATTGGCTGATAAATCTAAATCCTAAATCAAAATTATTATATAATTTTTGAGAGCCATATTCTAAACAATTCAACATAAATCAGACACATGAAGTGACGTGTGGCCAAGTATTTGTACTCAGAAATTGTGCTCCGCATTTAACCCATCCAAGTGCACACACACATTTGGAGCAGTGGGCACTCATATTGCTGTTGCACCCGGGGAGCAGTTGGGGCTTCGATGCCTTGCTCAAGGGTTTCAGTACAGAATGGAAAGTACAGGAGTATTTACATGAGCGCAAATGGCAGGAAAAAAAAAAAACATTTGGATCGGCTATATGGTTTTGTTTCTTTTTTGTCATTACAGTGCTCATGGCTTTCTTTGTCATAAGCAAAACTTTTAGTTATATGAAGGCCAACAGAGACTATATAAGCCCTAATGTCCACAGATGTGCAAATGAAATCAAGGATATTGTTGTCTGAGTGTGTACAAAATGTGTAATAATTATCAACATCCGTAGATCTATTCATCATGCACACAAGGTCTAAATCATCTTTTACATGTCAGAGGGAATCTGGGACAGATTTTGAATGGCCATGGTACGGAATATTAAAATTTTCAGTATGCATGAACAAGACTGGTTAGACAGCTGCTCAAATGTATTGGTTTAATGGTTTTATTTACTTTAATTGTTGGTTTATGGAAAAACAAATAGAAGAATAAAGAGTAAGGTATGAGTAAATTTAGCAACAGCCATACGAAGGGTATTGCAGCATACACTGGAGTTTAATAAATGAGAAAACTGTATCAGGCCTTATGTCTATATACAGTGTTGTGCCTGTAGTTTGGTAGGTGATCCTCACAAACACCCTGGACCTTTTAACACACTGCCCACAGTTCCTAAGTGTCTGTTCTCAAGTGTCTCTCGTGTGCACACATGCACATATACTCACACAGAAGTTTAACCCCTGACCGACTAGCCTCATGAAAGCTTTGCTTCATTCCTTTGATGACAGTTTTTCTTTTGGGCCATTCATTTACACAGTTTAAAATAGTGCTGTGGCACTCGTTTTATTATGAATATATTAAGCTATTAAAAATTATAATAATTTAAAGCGTAATTAAAAATATCTTGGTGATGTAATTGTTTGAATAAAAAAAATATTATAATATAAATGGCATAAATAGATTTTTATTAATTAACTTTTATTAATTTAACTAAATCAATTCAACATTTGATGTGGTTAAAAAAAGATTTTCTGTCCTAGATGCATTTGTTTTTCATGTAGCTTTGCAGGTAGGTTTCTTGAAGTCTCATGGAGACATTGCCACAGTTCTTCTGGATTTGGTCTGTCTCAGTTGGTTCTGTTTCTTCATGTTCAAACACCACGTTCTATTTCGGACCCCCTGTACCACCCCCCCAACACAGTAAAACTGCACATTTTAGAGTGGCCTTTTATTGTTGCCAGCCTAAGGCACACCTGTGCAATAATCATGCTGTCTAATCAGCATCCTGATATGCCACACCTGTGAGGTGGATGGATTATCTCAGCAAAGGAGAAGTGCTTACTAACACAGATTTAGACAGATTTGTGAATAATATTTGAGAGAAATAGGCCTTTGAGTTCAGCTCATGAAAAATGGGGGCAATTTTCAGTGTGTGTGTATATATATATATATATATATATATATATATATATATATATATATATATATATATATATATCAATAAAGCCCGGGTAAGCATAATATCTTTATTACACTCTTTTATAAAAAGACAAAAGCCAATAAATCAAATTTGATTTGAAATATGAGTCACATAAAATGTCTTTCATGAAAAGGGCCCAATGACTTACGAAAATAAGAATGTGACTTCCAAAGGCAGAATAGGTTTAGAGAAAGCGTAAAGGAAAGCCACATTGGTGTTGATCAAAGGTGCGTGATCACAAAGCCAACCAATGCCCAAATGAATGAAGAAAACATGAGTACAGCTTATCCAGCTGCTGCCCATTTACCTCCAGTTGCCGAGTGACTACAGATTTCCCCACCCCCATACCGGTGACCTCCTACTATAATGGCACTTTAGCCAAACACCTTAAAGATCATTTAAATTGGAGTGAGAATACCAGAAAGTCCAAAGCTGAAGTGAAAGAGCCATCTCTCATTGGGAGAACTGCAAAACAGGCCTGTTTGGTATAAGCACCCATCACTCAAACGCCAATAACAATTTCCATTGGGCTTATTTGGAGCACCAGCCATACTGCACCCTTGCGTCAATCGTACGATAACAGCTGTGAGAATGGGACTTACTGCCTGGGAGATAAGACAGCTGAGAGTGACAGCAAGTAGGGCTGGGGACAGCAGTTTGTTTGAAGTCCTTTGATGGTGTAGAATCTCACAGTGTGGAGCAATGAATGTTCACTCGCCACAGAGCTTGACCGCTCGATAACCCTTATACTTCATGAAAAGGGGCGGTATGGATGATATGTTTGCCTCTCAGCAACATTTATTAGATGTTTAAGGCTAGTTCAACACTAATTTTCCCAACAAACAGGAACAAACACCAGATCTCAATTGTTATTGGGTTTTCTGTATCACTGAAACTTGCATCACTCCGAGTTTCTGTTCCAGATAGAATGTTTCAGTCTGTATTAGTGTTTGGAATTTTTCAGTGAATCTTCTGTTATATGAAGTTATTTGCTTTGTTATCAGAGGACTCCAGAAATGCCCTGAACATGTCAAAAACTTTATGATGTGTTTCCCCATCTCACACCCAAGCTGTTCCAGGACTGCCTTCTTGTTTCCATCACATCTACGCCAATCGTATACATTCCACTGGTCCCCATTCTTTATTAAATTAATTCATCACCTTGGCATTGCCTCAAAGCTGAAACACACTAGCAACTGACATTGGCCTAAAAATAGCTTCTCTTATTTTCCCCAGCAGGATAGCACAAGCAGTACGCAAGTGGAACAATCCCTACAGCAACAGTACAATGCTGAAACAAACCTGTCATTTGTGGGACCATCTAAACTTACAGGGAACACTAAGCCAGAAAATATAGTGAATCCCATACTTCACATTCTTCTTTGAAACAGAGGCAGCAAAGAAAAATAAATGTTGGCAACCTGTCGGAATGTCTTTGGGTGAGAGAAACTTGATCAGTGGGTCCATATATATGTGTTGATTTGCTGCCCTCTGCTGTGTATGAATATGACAGATGTGTCATAATGGACACAAATAAACCAAAACCTCTGACGAACTGTGCTACAAAGGTCAGTAAAACTGTTAACAGAAGTCTCACCTTACAGATGTGAAACAGGAGAAATAATAGTAGGGGCAGCTGAGCCATCTTGGAACTTATTAGATTTACCCAAAAGGATGTGCATTACCTCTATAATCACAAATCATCGCTATATCAGTCAGATTTGATCTGCAAATACAGCCGTCTAAAGAAAAAGTTTTCCCCATTAAATTTAAATTGCACTGGACATTGACTGTTTGCATAAATGTAAAAAAAATCACGCAGTGCATGAAAATAATCCCCAGTATAACTGCTGAGATGCTGGGAACTATTTTCAGGGACTACGTAATATCACTGCACCTGCTGCGCCCATGTTACGGCAGCACAGTTGTTTGATTATTACGCCGGGATCGAAGGATAGTTCCTAATCATATTGGTCTAGAAAATCGCAACTTTTCATTTTCCACTGGTCTTAATACACGATATAACTACAGAAGAGTCAAGTCTTAAATAGGAAAAATATTGAAACTCTTAGGTCATTATTGAATGCGATGCTACTGGTCTAATAGGATTCAATGATGTATGCTAAGCTATTTGCTAAAAGTGGTATCGCCAGACCCCAGAGATCAGCTGAATGGATTTAAAAAAGGGTAAAACTCAATTTATTAAAATGATATTGGGAGTTAGTGTGGATGCCAATATAGTTATATTGTTCTAGGTGTTAACCAGCCTTTTTTTAATCATACATTATTTTGCCCATTTTATCTAGCTTTAAGGACTGAATGAAATTAAAGGGAAATTTTTAGAACATAAATTTCCCCTTCAACGACGTTGACACGCACCAAATATTTATAAGACAGAAAAAAAGCCATCAATATTCCTCATCATTTCTTTTTTTCACAATTAATTACTCCAAAATTAATTATTACCAAAATGAATAAGGGCATAAGTAATATACACTCAGTTTCTGCTCGTCAGAATGGACTATGACAGTAAACACTACACAAAATTATTATGCCAACAACCATGGTCACTAGTTTGCACTCTCATGGTCTAACAAAAGTTCCAGAGTAGCTATAAATTGCCATTATAAACTTTAAATTATGAAATGTAATTATGTATTTGTATTTTTATGTATTTAATATTACGGTAAGGCTCTAACATAAAACATGTCAGTTGGTGATAACAGATTCTTACAATGATAAAGCCCCGCCATCTTTAAATTTCCAATTTAAAACAAACTTCGGTATTGCAGTTATATGTGCATCTAGCTTGATATTTGGGTATTACACATTTTTTATGCAAGTAAGCACTCGGGCAGTTGTCCATGTTTACATCTGTATGCATTAATCTGGTGCAACTCTGGCATTAAATTGATTTCACTATGAGACCATATTAAAAACATCTCTAGCATTAAAAAACTCAGTTCAGACGGCAGTCCCTATAATTCTGTTTTATTCACATAGTCTCCTCCCATGGTCAAATTTACATTATTCACATACAACTGTACCCAGTAGTTACAATTCTCTTCTTAAGTTAAATAACTAAACATTAAAAAATAAAACACCCAAAGCACTTCTTCGTTCAACCCATAATAGCATGAATAACGACAAGGATTACTGTTTGTCACAAGCCTTTTTTAAACAAACAAACAAAAAAAAACTAACATTGTACTGTGGTGATCAGGAGGAGGCATGAATTGGTCTGCCATAAAGTGTGTGAGGTCAGGGTCTTGATGAATGGTGATTGTTGTGTAGATTCCTTGTAATTTCCATCAAGCCCCATAAGAGAGGCTCTGATGGCGGGGTTGCTCTGTACAGTCTAAACAGGAGACAGTTTTTGGGTTTGGCACAGGTCTCTTGCATGCTGTGCTTCTTTCCACTGGGTTCCTCAGGCAGACGGTGTTGAAGGACTCAGATTCAAGGCTTCATTTAACAGTTTATGACCTCAGAGGACCTCTGGAGGAAGAATATGGAGATTAGAAATTTAACCGTTACAGTTTCCCAAAATTAAGACTGCTTAGATCCTCAAAGATGAACTGATTTTTTTTCAGCCTTTAACGCCATGAGCATCACATTTTTAAGATTTTGACTGTGTCCTTTTTAAAAGGTAATTTTTAAAAGAAATGCTTAAAATGCACTTATGTCAAGATCACCTGGATTCACTAGTAGATATATACACTACTGTTCAAAAGCTTGAGGTCAGAAGATAAAAAAAAGGAAGGATGCATTTAATTAATCAAAAGTGACATTAAAGAACTTTATATGCAACAAATACGCATCAGTTTCCACAAAAATATTAAGCAGCACAACTGATTTCAACAGTGATCATGTGAAGACTGGAGTAATGGCTGCTGACTATCACAGGAATAAATTACATTTCAAATATACTCAAATAGAAAACTGTTATTTTAAACTGTTGTTATATGTAACAATATTATTGGTTAATTCTGCATTTTTAATCAAATATATTCAACCTTGGTTATCATAAAATAGTTTTTATTTTATTTTATTTTTTACAATTTTTAAATCTTACTAACCCCAAACCTTTTTAATGTTTCATGATCAGTAACTCATGCCCATTCCTATTTTAGCTGGTCTAAGTAGGTAATTAGTTTATCAAAGGTTGCTTAACTTGAATGGACCCATTTAAGTTGAATTAGCATATTTGAAACAACCTGTTACAACATGGTTGAACAAAAAATTTGCACTTTTGTGCTGCGAAAAGTAACATGATCCAATCCGTGATTATTCTAAACTTGACATGAGATGAGAGTCATGCTCCACATATAGAAACGCAAGATCCTGAAAACTACTTTGCATTAAAAATGTATAGCTCAGTTTACGGGGGCTGGCACGGCATGAGGTAAACCCCCTTGTGTTTTCTTTACAGATTATTAATGACTGGAGGGATGTCTGCAGGAGGACAGGTGGAGGTACGTGCTGAGGGGAGCGAGACCAAGTAATGCTGACCAGGCCGAGGGGTGAAGAGCTAAGCCAAGAGCTCCTGTTTCCAGACTTGGGTGCCAGTGAGGTCGAATCAGGTCTCCCTGACACCATTTCACGAATCCGGCTCAGTGCCAGGCTCTTTACCCCATTACTCCAGCTTAAAGCACCCGCAGGGCAACTTAAGGCCACTATGAAACCCGCACCTGAGACAACATTAACCCTCCAGAAGAAACATTCATTGTTAACATACAGCAAGAACTGTTCAAATTTAATTGATTTGTCTCTGCAAATTGCTTCCAGTTGATCACTGTTCCCACTGCATTCTGAGAAGAGATTGACACTGAAACAGACACTTCTTTGGATGCTCACCTGCCACATGCTGAGGCTTAATGGGGCCGGTTTTCTTAAGGAATGGTTCTCCGCTCTCAAAGGCCATGATTGGCTCATCAGGTCTGTCAGTCACTGATTTCTCCCTTCCGTTGTTGTGATTGGACAGCTGAATGATCTCTCCGAAGTGAGAACCCTCCCCATTTGCTGGCAGGCCATTCTCGTGTTTGGAAGGCTGAACGCCATTCACCACAAGAACAGACAGACTGCAGGAGACAATCGATGGTTTAAGTGTGCATTAAAATACTACAAATATGATCTATGCAAAAAATCTAAAGATTGCAAAACAATTAGCGAATAAAGCAGCATTTCCATCCCATGTGTTCAAGAAAACAAAAGTGCCACATGACTTACCTTTCGTTCACACCATCTTGTTTCAATGCCGTGCTTGGCTGGTAGTCAGCAGCTGCTTGGACAAAGACAGAATGTCATGCTAATAGATTATTAAAATTGCAATCTTGTTTGTTTTAGAATTCCTTTGCCAAATCAATGTTCCTTTCCCAGATGGTTGTACAATTGACAGAATAAACATTTCAGCAGTTCATCTGGAATCATTTCCCAGATTCCCAGTGCTCAATGCATTTACAATAGCTAGTTAATACATATTAGGATTTTGCTTTGAAAATATTATTTTTTGTTTGTATTTACACTACCATTCAAAAGTAAGTTTTTTTTTTCTGCAAATATGCATTAAATTGTTTAAAAGTGACAGTAAACAAATGTATATTACAAAATAAAATAAAATGTATATTTAAAACTAATGCCTTCTTTCTGAATATTCCATTTAAAAATGCATCAGGGTTCCTACAAAAATATTAAGCAATAAGAAATCCTGAAATCAGCATATTAGAATGATTTCTGAAGGATCATGTGACCCTGAAGACTGATGGCAAAGCTGAATTTTCAGCAGCCATTACTCCAAAGGAATAAATTACATTTTCAAATATATTTAAAAAGAAAAAAACGCTTTTTTTAATTGTAATATTTCACAATGTAAATAATATTAATAGTTTTTAATGTATTTTTGAAAAACTACAAATTTGAACAGTACTGTGTATGTATTTCTAGTGGCTAATCAGAATAATACTATAGCCGCTGGATGAAAACAATTTATGGCTACTGAGTGTCAAAGCACTACGTAAATAAGACTGTGATGGATTCACCATGCTGCTGTGCCAGTTTTTATACTCCTTTATAAAAAGCACTTGTTTTTGCAACAGGGATTCGACATGACGCAAATAACAAGCCGTTAGAGTGTATACACAGTTTTGCACGCTATTCCCTCTCTGGCTGACTACACAGAGCAACAAATCCATCTCCCAACCAAGCTTAATCTTAAAAAAGGGAGGGTTAGAAAAAGAGGCGTGGATGTGGGAACTTTTATTTATGCTTTTCCTAACAAGGGAAAATGCCCAACAAAATAAAAAGGTGTATTTACAATGACAGAGCCAGGGAAAACATTATGTGGTACTGACGTAAATGGGCTGTTGCTGATCCAAACAGATCTAAACAGAAGGTTCAAACAGACCTGAACAGTGCACTGAATGTCAAGTTTAACTAAAGATTAGTGTGATATGAACACAATTTATACTAACATTCTTAAGCATTCATAATTTTAAACTAACGTCACCTTTATTCATCATAGAATCTGAAGCTTTTTCATTGACTTGAGATGAAGATTTTGTATCTTTCTGCATGAAGAAAAAAAAATTAGATTGTGAGCTGGTGAACCACAAGGGGAAACTGGAGCCTTGCTACTGCCGCAGTGAGGCTGTTTTAAATGAGAACGCCACTGTACCTTGTCTCCTGCATCTGATTTGCGTGTCCTTTTCATAATTTCCTCCAGACGCTAAAAACATCACAGAAGAGACAAAAAGAAAAGCATGGAAAATGTTTCAAGAGTTTCACAATCAAATCTAAACCTGGAAGTAAACTAAGTTTTAGAACTTTGAAACATTTAAAACATGATGACGTAAAATGAAGAAATATTTCATATTTTGCAAACATTGTGACATTGTTTCGGATCATTCTCAAATCATGCCGAAGGACATGGTCTTCAGGTTTCACACTAACTGGTGGAGCTCATTTAGGTGAGAAGAGAAACCTTTCATACAAATTTTTCGGTTAAACTATTCACTCATATGTTTATGAGAATGTAATTAGCAATGAAAAAAGAAGTATTAAGTTAGAAAATGGCAAGTGGTCTGAGATTTATTTTATTTTATTCTATTCTCAATTCCAATTGTGCCATTTACAGACAGATATCTCTCTGGTCCCCTGTATCTATTTTTGTATATATCTGTAATGAAAAATGATCTATTAAATGAGAGGGAAAAAATAAGCATTTTTACAAGTGACTTATTTATATTTTCATTTCAATTAATTTTGATTCTACATTTCTCCAAATTATGAAATATGATTTGTACTGTTTATCAGTATATATTTTGTGTCCTTTATATATCTTTCATAGTTTCAAAATCAGAAACTGCAGCTTAAAGCAGTCCATAAGACAGCGGTAGGTGTTTATTGCCAACACAATATTCAAAATTCGAATAAACACTATAGTGTGTCAAGCTCTGAGCTGAGGACATTGTGTCTTCCAAAAAAGTGGACAAGGCCATCTTCCATTAAACAGGCTCACAGAACGGGATCACCGGGTGTATGTGAAGGCATTGTATGATTTATGGCAGATGCATGAACTTTGAGAGCTCGACTTCACTATTAACCAACATAGGCACCTTGATGAAATGTATCTTATTTTGCTCTACCACATCCTGTACCTGAAAGCTACTGTGGGCACGTGTGACTAGTTAAGAGAGGAAATGAAAGGAGTTACAGTCTGTGTAGATATGCAAACAATTCCCTGTAATATGGGTTACAAAGCAGCATGATGATTTCAGAAGGACCTTATAAAGAAAAATATAAATGTGAGGTGGAAACCCTTCTGACCTTTTTTCTCTCCAGCCTTTCCTGCTCCTCCTTCTGGAAGTGTTTCTCTCTCTCCAGTCGCTGTTTCTCGGCCTCCTCTCGGGCCTTTGCTTCAGCCTCCTCTTTCTACAGATATGATGATCACATGATCAGATTCACATTGAACACGGCTTTCTGTGCAGCCATTTATTCATCTGCAGTTGATGACCTTTTATCTATTATTTTCTTGTTTTGTATTATTACTTATGATTAGTGGTTGAGTTTCTTTTTAAATAATTTGAATGAGATACCATTTACTTTAGCTGATGAAACATTAACATTTACTAGAAAATGGTATGATAGCTACAGAAATTGCCATGACTAACTTAAGCTACTTAAAGGGATGGTTCATCCAAAAAGGAAAAATCTGTCATCATTTACTCGCCCTCGTGTCATTCCAAACCTGTATGAGTTGCTTTCTTATGTTGAACATAAAATAAGATATTTTGAAGATTGCTGGTACTTAAACACTTGGTGATTGCCATTATAGGGTGTTTAAATGATGACAGATTTTTCATTTTTGAGAGAACAATCCCTTTAAATACTGTTTTGAACACCAGGTGGTGGTAAAACCTCAAAAATGGCACAGTTAAACCATTTCCTAGCATTAAGAATGGCTTTGTAAGAACCTGACATACTTGTGTAACATTTTTTGTTGTCATCATGCTTTAAAATTGTGGTTACAAGTGCATACTCATATTTTACAGCATTTAACAGAAAATGTAGGTCATACTATAAGGATCAAAGCTATAAAAAAATACAAAAACCCATAACAAAATGACTAAAACCTAAACTAATTCCAAATATTAATGAATAATAGTATAATAGTTTAATAAATCAGGACACCAGCTAGGCCAGATATGAACCCATGTCTCCCATATGTGCACCACGGCTCAAAATGTCTTGGAACATGTGCACAAAGTACCAGGCCATGGCTCTGATGCAACTAAGCAATTCAATATTATGCTGAAAAAATCAACATATATTAATATACTGTATATGAGTGTCAGTATATGTATTTTTACAGCTTTATTTGACAGAGTGAAGTGTGTTACTTAGGAATGAGGGAAATGTGGTTGCGTTTCTGACCTGTTTCTGAAGGCGTTCATTCTCTTCTTTTTCGATTTTGGCTCTTTCCTGTGCCTCCTTCTCCTCCTGCAGGCGCTGAGCCTCCTCTCTTAACTTCTCCTGTTCTGCCATAAGCCGTGCCTCCTCCTCCCTGCGCCTCCTCTCCTCCACCTCCTGTGCTAGCCTCTCCTCGTGCTGAAGCCTGTGTGATGGAAGACAGTCAGTCATTGTACACGTCAGATAAAAAAAAAAGCATTAAACATTGAACTCTGTGAATTATTGAAACAAAATGGCATGGGAATGCATGTGGACTTTGGTGTCTCTTGCAAAATTGATCATTTTGCTGTGGCTGGTAACATTACATGAAACTTTAAAGTGCACATGTAGTATAAGCATTGCACAGTGACAAATGCAAAGTGGATGGAGAGTGTGAATCGGTGAAACTTTTCAGTCGTGACCAAAAGATCCGCACCTGTAGTAGCCAGCAGCACTGGAGCATAAACAGTGTGGTACTCTCATTACACAGTTGCCAAAGTCCATTATGGCTCATAAATGTGCTAAACTCATAAACCGTCACTGAGAACACCAGACTTCAACAGCTCGATACTGCCAAGGCTATTCCTGGAGCTCACCACACAAGGCCTGATGGAGCAGGACATGCTTAAAAGCATACATTGTAAGAATACAAAGGGTCAAAAGTTTAAAAAGTGGACATTTTATAGAGATTAAATAGTTATTCTGCCTCTTTATTAGACAGGTGTAGTGGAGAATGATAGATATTTATTGTGGAGATAATGGAATGGAATCAGTGCATGTTGCAGGCTGGACTCGAACCTATTTTTCCCATATGAGCACCAGTTGCAGTACAACTGCTGCAGTACAGAGTTTGCTTTAAGGACTGGGCAAACCACTTCAAATTATCAATATATATAATCAAATAATTAAATAAAATAAAAAATAAAATATATTGAAATAAAATAAAACCAATTAAATTCTAAAACAGCTAACCTTTCTCTCTCCTGCTGTTCTTTACGCTCTAGCTCTTCCTTCTCTCTCTGTTCACGGGCCTGTCGTCTCTTCTCAGCCAGGATGCGCGAGGCTTCCTCTGGGTTATTGGTGCCAGCCATGGGTTTGCCTGGAGAAGGAGCTGGAGAAGCCACCTGTGAGAGAGCAGGGACAACAGGGGACTCCTCGGGGACAGAGGGCGCAGAAACGGACAACACAGGTGCACTAGCAACAGCGGGGGTGTCCGGAACAGATGACACGACAACCGAGGGGGCGGGAGACGAGGCTAGAGAAAACACAGAGAAACGAAACGGGGAAAAATGAGGACTGGAGAGACGAAGAACGTGGAAAATGACATAAACTTGCATGTTTAAATGGGAAAAATTTCTGTTAAAAGACAGTCCTGTGGCAACACCACAATCATCATCACCACACTCACTCTTTGGTTCTTCAGGAGTAGCAGGCCTGAGGGTCTCTCTGACCCTCTCTGTGGCTACTGGCGAGGCGGTGCGGGTCTCCACGCGGGCAGGGGTCTTGGCCCTCTTGGGTCTGGCTTAGGAGTGCTTGGGCTCGCTCGTGCTGAGGGAGGATTGGAGATACTGCAGGACTGGTGGGGGATGCACGGCCTTTAGGTGTCACAGGAGACGCTGATCTCAGTTTGGACACTGGACTCGGACTGGAAACATGAAGAGAAGCTCAATGTAATGGCTGAGCTGGAAAAATGGTTTAATACAACACGTTCACAGCAGGGCAAAAACATCAGCGAAAATGTGGCCTGATATTAATAATATGTCCTAGAAATACACATAACACATAAAATCATCTTTAAAACTAAAGCTATAATGTACATCTATTTAGCATACCTTGAAACTAAACTATGACTACTACTAAAAGGAGAATGTTTATTCAGAGAGAGCATTACATAACACAGCTTTGGTCTAACAGATTTAGAAAATGCTTAGAGCAAAAAGCTCCATTAAAATGCAGATCTCTTGTATTTTTCCTCTTGCACATAAAAGGCAGTGCTTTCCAGAATATGAGCATCTATAACTGTTTTACTCTGAACCGAGACCGGAAAGATCAGAAAATTCACATAAGTATCTACATATAGTATAATATCATCTAAATATAGTATAAATGAGCAAATGGAATATATATATACTCTTTCTAAATCTAATGATCCTTACATTTTTTTCAGTTGCTTTATTTATTTACCTGGACTCCGTTCTAGTTTTCATTGATGGCATGGACTGTCTCTTCTTCAGCACCTTCTCTTTGATGATGGTACTCTTCTCCTTTTCATTTTCTCTCTCCTTTTCCTTCTTATCCTTTCCTCATCTTTGAGAAAAGATGGGACAAGCATTGTTACCTCTATATTTTTTATGTCTCATTATAATCTGTACAATTGCAAGTCTACCTGACAATGGACAATATTTCATTCACAGCGTCTGCTGTTTGTTTGGTTCTTAAAAGTGAATAACTGTATTAATTGGCAGTTTAATAATATTAATGATAACATTAAAAGGCAATATTCACATGTTGCATAATAAAGATGTACTTATGAATATCTAATAGATATCATAGCAAAATATAACAGGTGGGATGGATGGAAAATGAGAAAGGAGTCTTAAATAACTCACAGGTGTGGAGTCTCGTCTGCGCTGGGTGATATCGGGTGTGCTGGTGGTGACCCTCCAGCGCTCAGAGCAGCGTTGATGTGGCCGATTAACACACGCTGAGAGTGGGCTGACAGACGCCGAGCGCGGACACAACGGAGACTCTGCATAAAAGAAAACACATTTGCAGCATATATTTATGTTTAAATATACATATGTTTAAAAAGTCTTTGCAAAAATGCTAAAGTTCTTTCCTGAGCTACTTTAAATAATGCTAATAACAAATCTAGTTTTCTAGGATAGTATGATTGTATCCCGTCACTCACGGCCATCTCTGGTGTT
>NW_020523404.1:0-33126 GCF_003368295.1 Carassius auratus | reverse complement strand
CGGGTAAGCCCCGCAGCTACTCAGAACTAACCCGAAACTAGCCCAGTCCGTTTTGAGGGGGGTTCACGTGCAAATCCGGCCTTAGGTTCTTCAGGTAAAATTCCGCCCTACATTTTCACTTTGGAGATCTCTTCAACCTGCGACAGTACCATTTTCGCGGGAAACCACAGACTGGACAGCTGAGGTGATGGAAAAGAGGAAAGCAGGCATTTGGATCAAAGTACTGTGAGGCGGGGGGACTCAAAACGATTCTAAAAAAAAAAAAAAAAAAATGTTTGCCCCGTTTGCATTGTTTTACTACTTACAAAGTTAAAGTATGAAACTTTGATATTTACAATACACAGTGTTTTTAATCATATTTTAATCATATTTAAAGAGTGGAGCAAACATGAAAATAAAAATAATAGAATTTAGACACCACAACAGCAACAAAAAATTACCTTTACCTTAATTGTGATTTTATTCCCCCAAATAAATTACCAAGGAGACAAAGTGTGATATGAAATATGAGACATAGAATAGAAAATAAAGCTAACGTTACTTAAAAAATGTATGCTAATGCTTATTATTATTATGAGCCATTTACAATCTTTTTACATATTTTTGAATTTTGTTTGTTTTGTGTAAAAATGAGAACAAAAGAAGAAAAAGACAAAAAATGCTATCACTTAAGTTTTTTTTCATTTATTTTTTTTTTACTGAGAACATTAGACATAGCTTATGAAACCAAAACAAAGACGGGCACACAGCGGTTGTAGTGGGAGGCGTAATGCAGGCAGAGGTCGCACAGCTGTGGAGCGTGACACGAGGAGGCGGGGAACCGGAGGAGGGCGCGTCTAAAAGGATCCTCCTCAGAGTCTTACCTGAAAAAACTACGGGAATACTTCTGCGCCACGGTGAAGGAATGTCGAGGACGCGGTCACGGGATGATTTTTTAATTAACTAGTAACTATTTTCGACCTACACCATGTATACGACTGAACGCAGGCGCATGAGCCTGCACGAGACCAAGAGAAAGGATCCCGTACGAGTTTCAGCTGGAAGTTTATGGCAGGATCCTTTGGCTCTTGAAGTCGGCGGCGGGGGTAAAGCCGTAACATCACCGCGGAGTCGGACCAGGGCTTTATCCGTGATGTATATCGCCGTTGAGGACAGGTCTGTGCCTCAAATTGAGGCGAATCTTTCACTGACTTGTCTTACAGAAGCCTGCGAAGACGCGCATGCGGTGCTCAAGAGCATTTCTTTTGAGTGCCTTGCGTTGGGCACTACTGAAATTCTGGACACTTTCTACAACGCAGGCAAGTTGTGGCACGTAAATATCTGGGATTTTCAGGAATATTTCCAAAGTGCACTTGTAAGCGGTTGTAATTGTAACTCCTGTGTTTAGATGTTGTTGTGGTGGGGATGAACAACACTGTCTGCCAGCCGTCTCTGTTTTTATCACCTGGGTGTTAGAGAAAGTTTCAGTATGACCAATAATGTCATCCTATACTGTAACAAACGAGAAGACGATCTTCAAGTTGTAAAGGTGAGAAACACTGCACACAAAATAGCACACTTCAGATTAGTAAATTGCAAGCCTGTTTTTATAATCCACCATGAATTACACCGGGGCTAGTTGTCACACTTTGTATTCCATTGAATATTTCCCAGTGTTGGTGTATTTTTGAAAATAGGTATCTGTATAGACAAACTTTAAAGTCTTGGCAACTAAAAGAAAACCATTTGAACATTCACACAGTTTTGTCTAAGAAAAAAAAATATTTTAATAAAAAAAAAAATCTTTCTCGACTTTTTTACAGTATTATTTATATATTATACGAGGTAAATTATCACAGTGGGGCATTCTGTCATCAGTAAAACTATTTTTAAATAACAAATAAAACGACATAAATGGTTGTGATATACACAAAATTCATACCATTATTTGGCCAACACAAAGTGTTAATTGTATACAATTCTATAAAAAACGCATTATGTCTTTGTGAAAACCTTCCCCCCGGTCCAATGTCATAAGTGTTTGTTTGGTCTTCTCTATTCTTCATTCTAGGAGCAATGTGGGAGCTACACTTTTATCCCCTACATGGTGTCACCACAAGGTAAAGTATTTGTCTCTGATGCCACACTGATGAGGGGCATCACAGATTTTCTTCATTCCAGCTTTAAAATTGAATCTCTGCTGACCCCTCTGGTGGATCGACTGGTCAAGTTACTGGAAAGTGTTCACATTCATTCTAGGTAGGAATGTGATAGATTTTTGCACTTTTCCTGGAAGTCATTTATTAAATGTTGCTTGCTTATTTGTGTGAATTAACGTTTAACACACTCTTGCTTCAAAGCGAATACCTTCATGAGGCTGTCCGCAGGGAGATCCGTCTGGCTCGAGAGCACTTCATCGGACAGGCCCTGAGTCAGGAACTGGGCCGGATTCAGAAGCGTCTGGACTCGGTGGAGCTTCTGAGTCCAGACATTGTTATGAGCCTCCTGCTGTCTTACAGGGATATCCCAGTGAGTTACATATGCACAACGCTAAACTTTCAGTTACAAACACAGTATTCAGTTACACACACAATATGAATGATAGCATAGGTGTAGTTACGGTTATCAGTATTATCGCAATATAATTTTCGTCGATAAAACACCTTCAAGTGTGGGGCCGGTGCAACTGCACCAGTTGCCTCCACCCTAAGGACATCCCTGGAAACAGAATACCAACCAAAAATCCAGAAACACATTATAAAAAGGTTAGAAATTGATTTACATTTCAGTGAGTGTAATAAGTATTTGAAGCTAAACATGACTTCGTACTTGGTGCAGAAACCCTTGTTGGCGAGCACAGAGGTAAGACGTTTTCTGTAGTTGGTCACCAGGTTTGCACACATCTCAGGAGGAATTTTGATTTACTCCTCTTTACACATCCTCTCTAAATTCTTAAGATTTTTTGGCTGCCGTTTGGGAACTCGAAGTCTCAGCTCGCTCTACAGATTTTCCATAGGATTAATGCGGTGAAGTCGTCCTGTTCCCTTAACGGAAAAACAGCCCCAAAGCATAATGTTTCCAGCTCCGTGCTTGACTGTAGGGATGGTGTTCTTGGGGTCATATTTAGCATTTCTCTCCCTCCAAACATGATGAGTCGAGTTAATGCCAAAGAACTCAGTTTGAGCAAGCTCCTCCCATGTAGTTCAGGGCTGATCCCTGACCTTTCTCATGATGATCTTTATGCCATGAGGCGAGATCTTGCATGGACCAAGGCCGGTTTGATGGTTGTTTTGCATTTCTACCATTTCTGAATAATTTCACCAACATATCATATAGTAAACATTAAGTCATTGCTTGCTGTTCTTCAAGATATTCTTGCTGTGATAATTTGATTTTATGAAAATCCTTTGTCTACCCAGAGGAATAGACAAGAATATTTGACAAAGGTTCTGAAATGTTAGAGGTGCCAGCCAAATGTGTGAATAATTCATTGAAATTGAGCTCTCTTTCTCAATGTGAATCAAGGACTACGACGCCATAATAAATCTGGTGGAGACCTTGAATAATTTACCCCATGTGCATGGTGACATCCCATCAGAACATCAAGTTTCAGTATATATTTGCACTGAACAGGTAAACCTAGTATTTCTTTATAAAAATATAATGCACAAAAACAAATATTTTTTGAGGAAACATTAATATTTTTCCCTACAAAATATTTTTGAAATGTGTTTAAAGGAGGAATCACCCTGGGGATCGTGCCAAAGCTTTAAAGCTCATTTTACCCATCGTGGAATCGAGGAGCACTGTGGCCTCAGATGTGTACTGCCTGTGTGGGCGCATCTACAAGGACATGTTCCTGAGTTCAGGCTTCAAAGACACAAACAGCAGAGATCAAGCTAGTTACTGGTGAGTCATTACAAATTAACCTTTCATCGGCCAAGGCCCACCCATGAGTCCGTTTGACCAACATGTCAAACAACCAATCACAGTTTGTTTCGTTCATTTTCACGTTTCGAGGAGTAGAAATGTTGCCGCAATAACAGACCTGTGTGTAAAACTCTGACATATTTTAAAGATTCTGTGCTGCGAACTTGATTTCCTGAGACAAAAAAACAAAAACAAATTTAATAGAGTTTTGCCTCTCAGGGGAATTTGTCTGGTTTACATTGTTAATATAAATTTTTTCTAAAAATGAGACAAAATTATTTTGAATAACATTTTAATAACTTTTTTTTGGGGGGGATATTGGATGACTTTGGTTGAAGAAGAGATGCAATCACATTTTGTTTAGATGTTTCTCTAATATTCCTTTCCAGTAATGTTTTTCTACCCTTATGTTTGTTCTGCAGGTATGGCAAGGCCTTCAAGAATGAACCAACTTTGCACTCCGGAATCAATAACGTTGTGCTCCTGATAGCTGCTGGGCATGAATTCAACACCTCTATTGAACTGCGGAAAATCGGTGTGTTTTTGTGTCCTCATTTAGATTCACTGCTCTGGTTGTGAGCACTTTAAACAGTGAGATAGGGTCATGGTTTGGTATATATATATCATGTACATTAGTGTTTTTTTGGCCATTGCATGGATTTTTCTGTATAGCATGCTGCTGTATAGAAACTGATATTTAGTGACCTACTTGTATGATCCAGATGCTTTGTGCATTGAACATGAATGTGTGATGACACAAAGTATGAGTATAACGAATGTGAGAATGTAACAGTTTGAGGTAGTTAAACAGGTGTTGCCTTGCTTTCACACTTTACATACATGTCTCCTGCTTTTCATGCATTTCATATGAAACTGAGGCAGATAGTTTTAATTCATTATTGAGTTATGGTGTTAT
This sequence comes from Carassius auratus, assembly GCF_003368295.1. NCBI lineage: Eukaryota > Metazoa > Chordata > Actinopteri > Cypriniformes > Cyprinidae > Carassius > Carassius auratus. The sequence goes on along the minus strand of NW_020523404.1, from coordinate 28,301 downwards.
TTGTGCGTTGTGCAGGTGTCACACTCAGTAGCCTGCTGGGCAGAAAAGGCAGTCTAGAAAAGATGCAGGACTACTGGGATGTGGGTTTTTATCTGGGGGCTGGAATCTTGGCCAATGAGCAAAAGAAAGTCATAGAAGCTTCAGAGAAACTCTACAGGCTCAACGCGCCAATGTGGTGAGTAAAGAAAGTGAATCATTATTCATGTTTATTTTGATTTGTTTATGTAGTATGAAGTTAAAACTATTTAATGTTATTAAAAATTAATTTATTAATAAAAAAACAATATTTTTGATCAATATTTAAAGAAAATAAAAATCGATGTTTACTCAGTGTAAACTGATTGAGTTTCTAAATTAATTAATAACATTTATAGCCTTAAGTTTCATTTTCAAAACCATAATACCCACGTTCAAGAAAAGAAGTGCCTCTCCAGTCTTTAATTTTTTATTTTGTTAATTACTTAATATGCAGAATAAAAAAATTGCTTGACAAATGTAATGTAATTGAATATAAATATAAATAAGAAATTCAATATAATTGAAACGGAATCAGATAACTGACAGATGAACGCATTTAGGCACATTAACTGTAGTAGCAAACATTAAGGTGGTATGTAAGTTAAAATTTTTCATGAATGATTGTTATTAATTTTAAGATATGTTTTTTTAATTATTAAAACACACTAACTGACAACCCTAAATAACACATGTAGTATTTACCGCAAAGTGACTTCTCTGTCAAAATAGGTATGTTGCATCCATCATGGAGACGTATATACTGTACAAGCAGTTTGCCAAACCTCCAGATGTCAGTCATCCTAAACAGGAAACTGTGGACTTTTGGATGGAGTTAATGGTGCAGGCATGCAAACCTACCGTTTCCACAGCACGCTGCCCGGTAAGACTGATTCTTTTCTGACCTTTCTCGTCAGTACAGCCTTACCCTACTAGAAAAAAACTGTTTTAGCAACTATTAAAGGAAAAGCCAAAAAGTGGAGAAATTAACCAAGCCCAAAATAAATCTTTTTTTTTTTTTTAGGTTCTGATCCTGGAGCCTACTAAAGTCTTCCAACCTAGTATAATAAGCATAAGTGAGGAAGATGACAGCTGTACGGTGCAGTTGAGACACGTCACTCCACTGGAGGTAAACACCCTTGATGCTTTTTGCACACGGCTTTCAGGACTAATTGTGTAGGCTGCAGTGTGTTGTCACACAATGGAGTTTCCATGTTATTAAATAATGTATGTGATAGATGGATAGATCGGCATCATTTAACAAGACGGAGGGCAGTATGAGTGACCCCGAAGCCTCATGCTGTAAAATTCAAATACATGTCTGTGGGAGTGTAATGTGCTATATTTGGTTTTCCCAGAAAGGTCTTCATGAGTGGACTTTCCCAGCATCTGCGATTCGTGGAGTAAGGTACTGTGTGATTATGGGAACACAACCATTTCGACATTGCTAAGCTTGCAGCAGTTTATAGTCCCACTAGGGCTGCTCTGTTTTGGCCACAGCCCAGCGATTTTCTCTGAATAGGTCTTCTTTTTTACTTCTTCACTTGTTGCTTGGCCTAGTTGACACCTGTTATCCTCTTTCCAGCTTTTAAGCTACTGTATAGGTCAGTGTCTCTTCCTGTTCATTTAGAGCTAATGTTGCAAAACAAATTACACTAGATTTTAATATTTAAGGACAGATTGACCCCTTGAATAAAAAGTCTTCTAGAGGGATTTGTATTCCTGGTGGACTTAGTATTTCTTATTTATTTATGTTTTTTTTATTATAATATTTGTGTTTAAAAAAAAAAAGTATTAAATGACTATATCTTATATGATATGTACCGTGTAACCACGTGCACCAAAAACATAATTTTACTTACAAATTTAAAAACAGCTTACAGATCTTCAGAGTTTTATGACTACAAACTGAATTGCTCTATTTGGATCAGTTTCAAAAAGTGTAAAAGGCTTATCTTTGATGTTAAATTTTTTGGCTTGTGATTGAGAATCCCTGTTATTCCGCTCTTGCAGCATCTCCAAGTTTGACGAGCGGAGCTGCTTCTTGTACGTCCTGTACAATTCCGATGATTTCCAGTTGTACTTTCCCAGCGATCTTCATTGCAAAGGGTGAGCTCCTCCCATTGACACATTGCTTAAACAAGGACAACATGAGGGAAGAGCTCCAATGTCATAATTGTTTTGACAGAGAATGAACTCGTAAAAGATTATGCTCTTTGAATTAGTTTTAAGAATAATCTGATATTTGAATAGTGTTCAGTTCAGAGGTGCTCTAGGCTGTTCACTGAGCCTTTAAAACGCAAGCCATATTACATTCTGTTCTGTTGTATCAGGTTCAGGAAGTCACATTTGACCTCATTTTATGAACTTGTCATTCTTCCAACGAAAATAAGCTCTTGTGAAATGGCAAAATGATTAAGTGTAATTGCATTTGAACATCCTATAGAAATCAATAGAAAATGCCTTAATGAAATATCATGTCACAATGAAAGACATTTTTCCATTGAACGTATTCTCAAACCCTTTCGTCTGTTTGTTGTTTGTCAGGTTCTGTGATTTGGTGAACTCTCTATTGCATCACTCAGAAAGTCCTGTGGAAGATTCCAGTCCAGTCAGGGGAGGTGAAGGAGATTTAGAGGTGAGAGAAGTCTCCGTGAATATCGTCTCGTTGTTTGTTCAGGCTAGTATCCCTGTTCAGCATTAGTGAAAATGTGTACATGGTTGATTAAGCAGCTGTTTCAATCTTTGCTTGATATACAACCCTTAAAAATGACTTCTCCTGCAGACTCATGGTAGAATTGGGTGATATTATTGAGTTGGATAAACCTGAATTTGACACAGTCTACACTGTATCTGTAACTGCTATAGAAATAATGGTGACTTGACATTTTATTTCCAAATAGTTCCCTTCAATAAGAATCATTCCAAATGAAGTTTTCCATTGAATACTGTAAATATGATACCACTATGTGACAGGAAGTACCATTATGCAACTGTGATGTCTGGCTCTTTTACTATCTTTAGGATTGCAATTGTTGCACATTCAAACCTACTTCCTGCTATCACAAGCATGGGCATACAGTGTTCTTTTGACTTGAATTATTGCTTCATCTTTAATCATTGCTTGCTTAAAATATTTCATAAAACATACATTACTGCTCAGAAGCTTGTGGTTGGTATGATTTTTAAAGAGTTCTTGTACAAGCGCCATGGCTAAATTTGATTGTTGGAAAACAGAAAACTTTCGCTGCATCATGAATGTCTTTCCTGTCACTTCTGATTAATTTAATGCAAGCTTGATTAAAAATAACAGTTTCTTTTAAAAACAATGTTTCAGTACATTTATGAGAGGAATGAGAATGGAGACAAGGTGGTGCTGGGGAAAGGAACCTATGGAGTGGTGTACGCGGGACGGGACCTCAGCAATCAAGTGCGCATCGCAATCAAAGAGATCCCAGAGAAGGACTGCACGTATGAACTTGTTTGCCATTGCTTTAATTTTTCCAGTGGACGTCATACTTTAGAATGTGTTTATCATCAGTTTAGCTGCAAGTTTGTTTAATTTCATGGAGTTCTATTACGAAGAATCAAATAAAAGAACTTTATAATTTGTTACAATGCACATTGAAAATAAACTGTGAACTCAGTAAACTCTTAAAATGTAAAGTTTTGCCAAACAAAATTACTATATGATAATGAATTTTTACAAATAAAATATATTAATGATTTCATATACAGTATTAATATATAAAACAGTGAATATATATATATTAATACTATTAATATACATTGATAGTAGGCCTGCACAATGTTTCGTTTGAGCATCGATATCGCGATGTATGAATCCACGATAGTCACATCGCAGGATGTGCGATGTAGGATGTCTAGTTGATCCGTTATTCATTAACTGTACAGGCCAGCTGCTCCCCGGCCCTTGAAGAATGTGATACGCAGAGAGGGAGAGAGAGAAAGAGAGAGAACAACACGAGCACTGTCTTGCTCTCTCTCCCTCGTGCATATTAATCAATTGACATGATTTAAATCATTTAAAATGAGAATGTAAATTTGCTCACCCCATATTTGTTTGTAAGAAAAAAATAGATCAGATTTCATATCGCAATATATATCGCAGAAAAATAAAATATCGCAATGTCATTTTTTCCCAATATCGTGCAGCCCTAATTAATAGATTTAATAAAAACGTTGTATTTAATCTTAGAAGTTATAGGTCATTTCTGACCTGTGTTCAGTGTTGATCTGCTTCAGGAGAAATCCAGCGTTTGGATTTCTGACTGTGCTCAAAGGGCACCACAGCCCTGTGATGTTTGTCCGCAGGACTGATAGTTGTTTAAACTGTCCCCACATGGACAGTTAGCAGATGTAAACCCCGCCATGTGATCCAAATCCTGTGCTTAACTGTTCTTAACAAATATGCTCAGAAAACCCTTATGATTGTGGTCAGAACTGCATAGCTTAGATGAACATAATATTTACTTTTCATCTTCCATCTTGGTCTCTCTTTGTTGTTCTGGGTTTTAGCTACTCTCAGCCGCTCCATGAGGAGATTGCCTTACACAAGAGGCTGAAGCACAGGAATATTGTTCAGTATTTGGGATCCGTCAGTGAGGATCGCTTCATCAAGATCTTCATGGAGGAAGTTCCTGGAGGTGTGGCTTGCTTTGCTTATTGTTCTCTGTCATCAACTTTTCCATTTTGTTGACATGGGGAAATGTTGATTTTCGCAAAGTCTGTTGAGAAATCCTTGGTTCTAAGGAAGGATGTGTTTGTGTGTAATGTTCATTTGTGGGATGATTTCCAGCTGTGAACGTAATTGAAATGTGGTACACTGAACAGCACAAACCAGTTATTTACGGTTCAGTGACGTAACACTCATTGATGTGTTTGGTCCTACGCTTCCTATATGATGACTAAACCTAGAATAACCTGAGTCATGAAAAAAAGTTTTCATTGCAATATATATATTTTATATATATATATATATATATATATATATATATATATATATATATATATATATATATATATATATACGTGTGTGTGTGTGTATATTTTATGTAATGTATTCCTGTGATCTGAAAACTTAATTTTCAGCAGCCATTTTTCAGTCTTCAGTGTCACGTGGTCCTTCAGAAATTATTCCAATATGCTGAATTGGTGCTCATGAAACAGTTTTTTATTATTTTAAGTTAAAAGCAGTTGTGCTTTTTAAAAATGTTTGTCATGAATTTTTTTTCCTCAGGATTTTATGAAGGGAAAAATCAAAAGAACAACATTTATTTGAAGTTTTGACCGTTATAAATGTTTTTGCTGGCCTTTTTTGATTAGTTAAATGTGTTCTTGTTGGATAAAAGTATCTTTCAAAGAAAAAAAAAATCTTGCCCTCAATTTTTAGAATGGCAGATTTTACATTAGATTTTTTACACAATTAAATGTTTTTATTTTAAGTAATTTAACCTTAGCATAAGCAGTGTAATAAATCAACATGAATATTATGTTTTAAAAATGTCAATGTGTTAGGTTTAAAAGATAAATCATGATCTCTTCTATTATCTTTATTCTATTATGGTCATTCTTAAATTATTTTACTGATATTTTATAGTTATGTATGTGGATATGGATACGTGGTGTATTCACTTGTTTTTTCTTCCTTCACAGGAAGCTTGTCCTCTCTCTTACGATCAAAGTGGGGACCTCTTAAAGACAACGAGGCAACCATTGTCTTCTACACCAAGCAGATTCTGGAAGGGCTGAAATATCTCCACGATAATCAGATTGTCCATAGAGATATTAAGGTATGAATACATTGCAGTGCCATCGTTACTTCCAGACTATCCGTCATGCAACTTATTTTTTTCATTACATGCCATTACTTTTCATTTCACCAGGGTGATAATGTTTTGATAAATACATACAGCGGATTGCTCAAGATCTCCGATTTTGGCACTTCTAAGAGACTAGCAGGAATCAATCCATGTACAGAGACGTTCACAGGTCAGTCTTCTAGCACATACTTCTCACATTACATTATGTACTCTTGCATGTTTGCTTTTCAGACTCATTCCTGATTCATTCATCCACAGGCACTCTGCAGTATATGGCTCCAGAGATTATTGACCAAGGGCCTCGTGGCTACGGCAAACCGGCTGATATCTGGTCTTTGGGTTGCACCATCATAGAAATGGCTACAGGGAAGCCACCCTTTCATGAGCTGGGAAGTCCTCAAGCGGCCATGTTTAAGGTGCTGCAGGAATCTGAGTGTTATTTTAAGTTGATGGTTATAAAACAATGTTAAATAAACTGCGAAGTTGATTTACATTCCATTTTCACAATCCCAGTTGACTTCATGCTCATTGAATATTTATTAGAGTCACGGTTAGGCCAGAAAATACTAGAATGCAAGAGCAAGACAGTTTACACTAATGTCTGCTTTAGTGCCAATTGGACTGGTGCTGCAAAACTGCTGATGTTATAAATTGCTTTCTGGTATGTTTTTGTTGGTAAAGTGTTCGTGTTAGCATGCTTGCTTATGTTTCAGGCCTAAATGTGAATATCTGTTTCAAAGAATGCCAGAATCAGGTTTACTGATGAATTGTCCTCCCGCAGGTGGGCATGTTTAAGATCCACCCCACAGTGCCGGAGTGCATGTCAGAGGAAGCTAAAGGCTTCATCATTTACTGCTTTGAACCCAGCCCAGACAAAAGAGCCACAGCTTCAGAGCTCCTTAAGAACAGCTTTCTGAAGGGCATTCCCAGGAAGAGGGCAAAGCCTCAGTCTGACAACACTCTGAAAGAACCTGCAGGTGAGCTTGTAGAACCACATCCAGAAATCCTTAAGAACTCTTACCATTTAAAACCAACAGCTTTAATTTGGTGTTACTTCAGCTTTGGCCACTTTTGGCTTTTTGTTTTTTATTTAAAAAAAAAACTTTTAAAATGCTTTTTACACTCCACCAGCAATGCATATAAATATTACAGGAGAAATGTATTTTTATTTAATAATTAATTAATTTATTCATTTACTTACATAGTTTTATTAATTATTTTTTATTACTTATTTTTATAATAATAAGTAATAAGTTGCTTAATTATTTTATCATTACATGATTTCATTTAAAAAAAAAAAAAAAAAAAAAAATATATATATATATATATATATATATATATTGTATATATATATATATATATATATATATATATATATATATTTTGTATATATTTTCAGTTATTTGTATTTATTTAATTCATTTATAATTAAATATTGTGATTTTTATTTTTTATTTTTCAATTTAATTATTTGTATATTTTTGTCCACCACTGATCATCAATATAAGGCATTTTTATATGGATATTTGCAGATTTTTATATGATCTTAATATAGCAACAACAACAAAAAAAAATCTTTATTAAAATCTCAATAATAACCCCAGGACATGAAAATGCTGACCTGAAAGAAACACCCACTTCTGAATAATGAGTTGTACATTCAAGTAATTGGACATTTTAATTAGTTATTAGAAATATGATATTTGATTTTGACTTTATTTTGGGATCCTGTTGTAGGAGACTTTCAGAGGAGCATGTCTGTACCCATTATATTGTGTGTGGAGAACACCGATGCTGAACAAAATGAATTGTTCTCATCTTTTGATCTGAGAATGACCACCCCTGCCTTCAAAGGAAAGGACATGGCTGAAAGTCCACCCAGCTCCAGTGGCTTTTTGGCGTGAGACAATGCATCAGATCCCAAATGATTGGAATTATGTATTGTGAAACATACACCTGAAATCTTTTATTTGCCTTCATGGTGTATGTATTTTCTGTTGACAGAGTGCCAGATGACCCTCAAGCAGACATGACCACAAGCCCATCAGGTACTGGAGAGAATCTAGGTCTGTTCATGCTGAGAAAGGACAGCGAACGGAGGGATACGCTCCATAGGATCCTTACGGAGTACATCAGTCTTGTAGTGCAGAACATTCAGGAAACGCTGCCACAGGTACATTCTCACACTATAGTGTGTCACCTGAGATGTCTGTTGTGAAATGCTGTCACACCACCAGTGCCCTTTCTTAAATTCTTCAATGATTCTGAACTAAGGTGTGTGTGAAGATTTACTATTGATTCCATCTCGCAGGCAAAGGAGCCGTACATCAGCTCAGATGATATTAGCAAGCTGATTATCTGTCTCCGGGAGAACATCCGCTCTCCAGACAGAAGGCACCTGACTAACAGCCTCCTGACTCTGCGCTCCAGCCTGCTAAACTCCTCTGTGCCTCTCAGCAGCCTGCAGGCGGTGCTCTTTAGCTTCCAGGATGCAGTATGTGATTTGGTTTCAGTTTGCATTCATTTCAGTCAAGCCTAAATCAAACTAAAACTAAGGGCTAATTAGCAACATTTGGAATGATTAAAAAGGCTATAATTATTATTATTATTATTATTATTATTATTATTATTATTATTATTATTATTATTATTATTATTATTATTATTATTATTATTATTACACATACTGAGGGTAAGGGGTTTAGGGGTTCAATTTTTTTGTTTGTTTGTTTTTTAGTAATTAAAGTAATAATGTATTTTCTGCATTTTACTTCTTTTTATACATTTATAATTTCGTTTAAAAATTTTTTTAAAATAAAGTATACGTATATTTGTGCATTTATTTAGTCATGAATCATATTTCAAAATATTGAATGTATACGTGACTCTTGTGTTTGTAGGTCAAAAAGGTCCTGAGGAGACGGCAAATAAAACCTCACTGGATGTTTGCTTTGGACAACTTGCTGAGGCAGGCTGTACAAGATGCTATCACGGTTCTGCTCCCAGGTGCATAAAGGACAACGTTTCAATTTAAACCGTGATCCCATATGCTTTTATTGCTTCACTGAATCTTCTGTTCCTTGCATATCTTCATTGCCATCTTTAAAAATCCCTTTTCAGAGCTCAAGCTTCAGCTACAGTCGTCGTTTGAAAACGAGGAGAGTTCTGCAGAAACTGAGCAGCCCATGGAGGCAGATTCTCAATCAGCCGTCACCCCCATCACAAAGAACAAAGAGGAAGTGGGATTCAGTCAGAATTCTGAAGAGGGTCACACCAAGTGCAACAGTCTGTCCAGTGAGCTCATCTCCAGCCATTCTTCACTTGCAAAAGAGTTATCAGAGCTTCGACTCGAGTCCAGGAGGTATTGAAAACCTTTCCTCTCTCTGTTGTGTTCAAACCTTTTGAAGTGTTTAATGCATAGAAATCTTACATAATGGACACTACCATTCAACATTTTTGGTCAGTATTTTATTTTATTTGTTTGGTTATATAAAATTATACTTTTATTCATCAAGGATGCAAATTATTAAAAAATGAAATGATTAAATTCATCAAAAATGAAAGACATTTATGAATTGTAATCATAAAATAAATGCAATCTTTTTAACTTTCTAATCATCACAGAATCCTGAATGTATTGGGTTTTCACAAAAATATTAAGCAGCTTTTTTGAACATTGATAATAAGCGAACGGAATAAGTAATTAAAATGATTTCTGAATGATTATGTGACACTGTAGACAGGGTTAATAACTGCTGGAATGTGTATTGTTTTAAAATATATTAAAATTGAAGAGTTATTTTAATTTGTAATAATATTTACCAACATTACTGTTGTTACTGAATTTTCAATTAAATATATGCAGCCAGCATAAAAGATTTGTCTAGCAAACTTTTGATTGGTATTCTGTGTGTATTATATATATTAGTAAGTATGTATGTATGTATGTATGTATGTATATGTATGGATGTGTGTGTGTGTGTGTGTAGATATGTTATTAACCATTCATATATCCATTGAAAGTGATGCAGTTATACTTATGTGTATGTGTGTATATGTGTATATATGTGTCTGTGTGTATATGTGTATATATATGTATATGTGTGTGTGTATATGCACACACACACACACACACTATATATATGTGTGTGTGTGTGTTTTAAATAGCCACAAGAGGACGATGAATAAAAACCACACTAATTTCATGTGGTTGGGAATTGTTCGCATTGTGTTCCAGGTTGCTAATTCAGCTGAATGAAAAGGAAAAAGAATTCCAGGAGCTTCTCATGAACACTCTTAAGACCAAACAAAGCCACATCACCGCCCTGGAGGTCCGAGCTGCATCTACAGCTACAGGTTGCTCATGTTTTTTTAACTTTCCTAACTTCTGAAATGAGCTCTGTATTTACCACTGAACAATTGTTTGCAAACTTCTTCCTCCATACGAGAGAAAGTTCTCGCCCGAGGGAGTCAAAGGGTGTGGCCATGGAGCGATATGTTTCACATTTATTCACATCCACTCCACATGCCACTGCTTGTCTTTAGATCTGGGAGGAGTTTTTGAGACTCATGAAGAACACACCCTTTAATCACTTAGAACTGTTACCCAATTTCAACCAACCCAAGTTTATGCCTTACCCTCGGGACTTGCGTTTTCACTACAACGTATAGATATATTCCCTGTTCTGGAAGTGTTTTAGAAATAAAACTTTTTGTAATGAGTAGTAATAGCATATGACCGTGACATTGCTGTAAATGTGCTAATTATGCATCTATAGTAACAGTTTATGATGTTTATTGTTTCCCACAGATAGTAAACCTTCACCCCACAATGCTCACAATGCTGCTATGGTGCGCTGGTTAAAAGATGTTCCAGTGGATAAGAAAACCATAGAAATGGTAAGTGTAAATATGGAGAAAATAAATTAGTTTTGACCACAAGCTTTGATTTGCTTATTCATATTTATAGACTTCTTGTAGTGAAAGTCAGCTTCAAAATCTAAAATGTTGAAGTGGATGGTGATTGCCTGTTCTTTGATTTCTTTCAGCTTGTTTTTCATGAGTTCACATTGGATAGTCTTCTCCATCTCGCTTGCAGAGATGATCTGCAATACTGTGGCATCAAGTAAGTCCTTCAGTCGATCCCTACCGAACAGGAAGAATATGCCAAGGTGTAGGAGAGACATTATAAATAAAGTTAACATGCACTATTTAATTATCAAAAACACAGTAAAAAAATGTTTTAAAAATATTGTTACAATTTAAAATAACGTTTCTATTGTAATATGTTTTAAATTAAATTTATTTTTAGCAAAAGTGTAAGGGAAAACAATTCTGACCAAAGAATGCTGTTGTAAAAGGTGAAGTAGATCTGTGTTTATGCATTTTTCACTCAGAGGCGGGATACTGTGTCGTTTGTGGGCTGCCATCTCCAAGCAGAGGGAGTCTCTTCTCAGTCCAGTCAAGGAGGACAGGGAACATACCATTCTCTAAGCTAACAGACATGAATGACTCTCTCTTGACCAGTTTTTAGATTCTATGAGCTCAGTGAGTTTGCTGTTAATAGAGTCTGTGCCTTTTTTGGCACTATTATTTTATGCATATGCTTGACACACACACACACACACACACACACACACACACTTCATTGTCACATGATCCTTCAGAAATCATTCTAATATGCGGATTTGATGCTCAAGTGACATTTATTATAATTATCAATGCTGAAAATTCAAAAAGTTTTGATGCTTACGATTTTTGTGGAAAAATTATTAGAGTAAAAAATTTATTTGAAATAGAAATATTTTGTAACATTCTAAAATGTCTTAAAAAAAAAAACGTAATAACCCCAAAGATTTGAATGAACATTCAGTATCTCAGATGTAACCTGTTAGAAAGAGATTCAATATGTTTTTTTATGAATATAAAGTTAATGTGTGAAGTATTTATGCTAACATCATCTGAAAATGATGTGTTATCGTGCAGGGCATTGAGTTGTATACTGTACATATGTTAGGGTACAAAAACACTGTATTTGTATTTATGAATTGTGCATTCTTACTTAATACTAAATATTAATTACCTTTATAGATGAAGGCAATACTGACAGTAAAACTAGAAAAAAGTAAACTACATTTAAAACTAAAACTGCAATTTACTAATTTATTTTTGAAATAAAGCTTTTAATTGTAATGTACAAGTGAAAGGAAACTGTTACATCTTTCTTGTTCATTTTAAATGGTCCTATGCTATAACAAATTCATTATTCCAAGTAATGCTTGGTTCGATTCATGTGAGATAATACAAGTTACAAGAAAAGAATTAGTAAATGTTGTTTAAAATGGTTTTACACGGAGTATAGTATGTTGCACCAGACAAAACATTTCAGCTTTCCACAAATGTATTTGATGTCAGCTATTGTATTTTTTAAGCCTGAGGAAAAATAGTAATGATCTTAGCATATAAGAAAATACAGTATGCAAACCCAGCCACACAGTGAAAGGCTGATAACTCCTGCTTAACACGAGTCCCAGTATTCACTTTATTCTTGATGCATTTTTAATAAGCCAGATTTTGATAATCTTTCTATGTCGACAAGCTTGCTTGCATCCACCTTAAACATCCGGACCAATGTGTGATTTCACTTCTCAGCGTATGTTGTTTTAATTGTATATGTAGAAGCTACTGCAGAGGTGCAGTATTTGAATGCATATAAAACATGTTCTATATTTTCCAATGAAAATTCTCACTGATGTTATTCACATTCCTCAGAGAGCTATGAAACACATTCAGTCCTTAACTGGCAATACAAAGCGTGAGTGTTGAGTGTGTTTGGAAGATGGGCGTTTCACAGTCCTGTTTGGAAGAAGTGATGCCATGCACTGAAGCTGATCTGAGAGTTCCAGCCAACTTCCTTATGTTTCTGAGCTGTTGATGTTGCCTTGGCAACAGCCATTACATCATCCTCTGACCTCTGCCTTCAGGTTGAGGATCCATTTGCCACAGGAAAATTTTTGTTTGTGTGGCTGTGATCCATTTTTTTGGTGCAGTCAACCACTTTGATGATCAAGCAAGAACATGAAGGGCTTAATCACCCAATTCATCATAAAGGATATGAGCTAATCAGTGGGATGGGCTTCTCTAGTCATTCAATCAACCATACCTTGCATTTTCAGTTACAGACTGGAATAAACTACACAACTTTTAAAACGGGAAATCAGAGCAAAAGTTGTGTAGTCCAGCCTTAACTGGAAATTGTACAGAGTTTGAAATAATTTTGAACCCAATTTAAAACTTTTGTTGTTGTCTGTGATTTTACTTTAAAATTCACAATGCTAGTCCAATGTATTGATTTATACATCAATTGATTTTTAATGACTTGGCAAGAGTAATAACTAGCAGAGCATAGCTTAACCTTGACATCTGGTTGTAGTCCAGGGCTCTCCATGGCTAGTGGTGCTTTTCAGCAGGTGGAGCAGATGTCACTCTGCTGGATATTAAGGTTAACTGAACAGGATTTGCTTTTCATAGCCATATATTTCTTCTTCCTTTTCGGTTCTTTTTTTCTGGCTATGTTATAGCTCATTCTGTACTTCTTTTGCTGTCGAGACTTCTTTATCTGTCTCCTTGTGAAGGCTGGTGGTGCATGTGATTAATTAAATAGGCAATACTGTACAGGGATTATGGTTTTCAGACCAACTTCATTCTGTTAGCGGGAGGTTGTTCTTTTTAGTCAATTAGATTTTCTAGATTAGATTTTTCTTGATGAGAAATTCTAATTTCTCATCAAATAAAGCTTTCTCATATCTGCACTACGGCCTCAAGTTTCCTGAAACTGCCCTGTGGTTCCCATTACATGGAGAGATGACATTGACATTTGAACTTATGATAACTGTTAGATGCTCATAAAACATGAAACTATGCAATGAATTCTGGAAAAGGAAAATGAGGGTCTAGGGAGAGAGTTACAGGGGTTTGGAGAAAATAAAAATAGACAATTAATTAAGGTGTTGTACAATCGGTTTGTTTAATACAGCATCAAAACTTAGAATAGATTTACACTATTTTAGAAGAGTTTCCAGTGGAATGAACATCTGCCAAATGCTTGTTGGAGGAGAAAACGGTCTCAATCTGCAAAACTGACCACAGTGGTTTGATAATAATTTAAGTTGGGTGATTTGAGAAGGCAAGTGCAGATTTTGAAGTTACTCTTGGTGCTCCATCTGTCCAAGTTTTATGATCATGACACCATCATTTTAGCATTGGTGTCTGTAATTAATTTTCTTTTTTGCAGTTGCAGCTCTTTGATGAATGTTGGCTATGTGAAGGTTTATGTTGGCTGGTTTTTGTGGAAATAGAAACTTCAAAGTGAATGTTAAGGTTTGCTCTCACTTTTGCTGCAGTATTTTTGTGTTGCTTGTCAGTCCCATCATTCACCTTCAGGGTTTGGAAAGCATGTGTCATGCTTTGTGTACAAAGTCATAATCGTAAAGACTTGTTCTTAAAACACTTAATCAGTGTAAGGATATACAACCTAAAGAATATAGATAAGAAGAAGAATAAGAAGAAAAAAAAAGATAATCACCACCCTTACAATATGACAGATCATAGGCCACATTCTTAAAAATAAATGTTCTTTTTGCATTTGGTCCCGTGAATAACCTTTAACATCCAAAGAACCTTTCCACCACACAAAGGTATCTACTGATTATTACAATTTTATTTAAAAAAAGTTCACATTCCCATCAGATCCAGAGAAGTTTTGATGTGTTTGCAGCTCAAGAATAAGTAGCATCATTCTAGTACAGTCTTTGCTTGGCTAATTTAACTGCACCTATAGTGGATGGAAGATGCTCACTGCATAACAGCTTCTCTTAAGCCAGATACAATTATATTCTATTTAAAAAAAGCTGTCATTCAAAACATCAATAGGCTATATTTCAACAGCTTTTAAACTCTTCCAGTAGGGTCAAAGTGGGTCATTCACCCACTCAAGTCTTTATCTTCCCGGTAAGTACAATGTTTGTCATGGTAATGAAAGGGTCTTTGGGCGGATCTTTGGATGGTGGAGTGGAGGGGATGAAGGCCACATGAAGGTGTAGAAGAGCAAAAAGGGGAGCTGTAGTTTTTGGAGTGTAGGGTTCAATTCATGGCTTTAGAAAAGGGTCTGGAGGTGAGGTGTGGGGGATTAACATCTTTTGCATTTTTATATTTGTGTTCATGGCTGTGTTACCTATGGCTAAAAACTATGTGCAATTTAATTAAATTTTTATTTATTTTGGCAAATTTAGTTGCTATTGCAGAAAGTTAAAGTTCATGGCTATGCTACCATATGGATAAGAACAATGTGCAATTATAACATCTATTTAGTTTAGTTTAGTTTTTGGCTAATTTAGCTGCTTTTGCAGAAAGTTTAAGTTCAAGAATCGGGTAAAATGAACTCCTATACTGTTTGAAAAAAAAGAAAGAAAAAAAGAGAGATAATGTCTTTGCAGAAAATTAACAGTACTTTTCCACCAAATTAAGCTTACGAATTTTTCTTTCAATTATAAAACATATCAAAACATATTGCATTGCCTTATTTCAAAATACAATACAGGTGCATCTAAAAAAATGGAATATCATGGAATAGGTCTTTATATTTTTGTAATTTAATTTTATAAAGCTAACTATTTAATATTCTAGATTCATTGCACACAAACTGAAATATTTCAAGAGTTTTTTTTATTTTCTTTTTTTTCTGATGGTTATGACTTGCAGCTTAGGAAAATAAAAAATTCAGTATCTAAAATAATTTGAATATTCCATTTTGAGCTTGCTTTAGTTTGATTCATTTAGAGTAACTACTGGGTACTTCTTGGGCTAGTTTAGAACATGCAACCACAATTATGGGAAGGACTACTGACTTGACAGTTGTCCAGAACACAATCATCAACACGCTCCACAAGGAGGGTAAGCCACAGAAGGTCATTGCTGAAAGGGCTGGCTGTTCACAGAGTGCTGTATCAAAATATATTCATAGAAAGTTGACTCACCTGACCTGAACCTCACAGAGAATCTATGGGCTGTTGTGAAGTGGAAGATAAGTAACATCTGACAAATAATACAGAGGAGCTGAAGGCCGCTATCAAAGCAACCTGGGCTTCAATAATGCCTCAGCAGTGCCTCAGGCTGATTGCAGTCATTCGTGCAGAAGGAGCCCCAACCAAGTATTGAGTGCATAATTAAACCTACTTTGGAGATCTTGAACATTTCAGTTTTGTAAATGTTTTTTGGATTGATCTTTTGAAAAAATATTCACTTTTTTTGAGAGACTGATTTTTAAGGTGTAAGTCATAACCATCAGAATTCAAACAAAAAAACTTGAAATATTTTTTTCCTCATCGTGACATTTCACCCAACAAATTAAAGACTTAAGATTTAACTGTGACCTCATTTTGTGAGGCACATTAATAAATATTTACCTTATTATCATTATACTTAATATAAAAACTCTTCGTGATAATTGTTACTCTGTAATGTTTAAATAAGGTTAATAGAAACAACTTTGTGGTTGTCTTTGCCCATATTTTACAAATAACATTTCCCAATTTTATTTAAATTTGCAACACACATTCACATTGAGACACTGTTTAATTTTGGTTTTCATTACTTCACTCATAATATCTAATGTCATGCAACATAACACCAGAACTGTGACTGACTGGGGACATTTATTTCAGACAAATGACATAGTATGCTGACTAACTGGTTGCTCGTTCTGTTTCACATTATTATCTCTAATAAACAAAGTAGCCTGATTTATATGACACAATATTGTTTGATTTATGACCTGTCAACCCCATCCTGTTGCTTCCCATTTGAACTATACAAGGCAGGAAAGACGTTGGCAGAAATGTTTCAAACATGATCAGATGAGACTGCCCAGGCTTCTTCATAATGCATCATTCTCTCACTAACACTGTTCTTAAGTTGGCTAATACCACATTCCTCACATAGAAACACTTATGAAAGACTTAAGGTCTATCTGGGTGCATTCTGGGCATTCCTGTTATTGTGATTTCATTAAGGGGCCACTGATGACCCTGATCACGCTGAGATGCTGACCCTTGGGTTCGGCAGGACAATACACAGGCTGCTTGAGACTTATTCTTGAACCTGAGCCTCACCAATCATATAAAACTACTGACGTTTTAAGGCCAGTGTCCAGAATGGGGAGCAATGGAACAAACGTAACTTTTTTTTTCTTTTCTCTTGACAATGAAAATAGTTGCTTCTCACTCAGTCTAATTTATTAGAGTCTATAGAGTCTATATTAGAGCTCTATTTTGTCTTGTTTACTCCATGGTTGGATGCCTCTGGGTTCAGCCTCTATTCAGCTATCAAATTCAACAAAGCCATTAGAAAATATTGCCCAGAATGTGTTAAAGTTTGTGTATGCCCACATTAGCATCATGCTTAAACAAGTGCAAGTGAAGAACATGAAATCAGTGAATAGCAGGATTTGTGAATGCATTAGGAGATTTGTGGTTAATTTTTTTATCTTGACATTTACATTTGAAGCTTTGCAGGATGAGTCAGCCTCAGAATGAGGTCTGTCCACACTGTAATGAGTGCCAATAGTATCATGCGTAGATTTAAAGATGATTATATATGCTTCCCATATAACTAGAACAGGGTTTTATGCCATTTAACATTGAATTGAGAATGCCGTTTAAATTCCAATTCAATTCCTGGAGCCGAATGGAAGTATAAACATAATACAAACAAAAAAGTTTTAAAAACTTTGACATTTAGAACTTTATAGGGCCCTATACAGAAAGACAGTTGCAGTGACAGGTGTCTCTTAGGGGGTTTGTGTTAATACAGGCCAGCATCTGCACAAAGGATCCCCACTGGTCTATTCGGGGGACGGGATCTCCCCTCTCAAGCGTGCCATTTGCACACTTTGATTTCATTCCTACATGACACCCCCCTTCCTCCCTTCCCCATAGCGTCCACTTTTATCCTCTCTTGAGCAGATGCCAGCTGTGCTCTTCAGGTGGCAAGGAGCTTTGTAATTCATAAGATTCAGCAAACCATATTTTCCCCCCATTATTATTATTTTGTAGTTCAGGTTATCTTAGGTCATACTGAACTGAACATTTGACAGTTTGTTTCAGAAACTGATTTCTTCTGAAATATGAAGAATATGAAACATTATGTTTTTGAAATTTCACTATGTTAGCTAATCTACACAATGGTATCAACAAAAACACAATGTATTTACACATTTCCTATTGAAACAGGGAGTTTGGATGTGTTTTTGAAAGTGTAAATGACTATTTGCTGATGGAGTTATCAATACTTTTGGTCTGTTGCCTGGATTAAAATGCATAAATATAAAAAGAACATAGGTAAATGTGAATTTTGTCAACATACACCAGCATATAAATGACTTCTATGCTAACACATGTGGACTAAAAGGCACAAAACTATGCAGTTTGATCATTTTGGAGAAGCAGGAAGACGGAACCTTCTAATGTAAAACAGGTTGGACAGGTAAAATAGGTGACAGTATTTATTTAAAATATGCCAGCTTTTAAAAATAAAAAAGGACAAAGTACATATTTTGTAAATTTTATATATAATATTTGTAGTTTCTAAACAGTTTAACAAACCATCCTTGGTAATTATGGATTCATTTAATTCTAAATCCACCCCTATGTAAAACGTGGTACATTCCACACTGGAGGCCGAGTTGGGACGGTGTTCAGCTTACACTGAGCCGCATGCCGTCACCTTCAGAGCGGCAGAGGGAGCACACAGAAGCCGCGTCCGCTGTGTGCCAGAAAGTTTATTCGGTCTCACCGCTCAATCAGGCAGGGACAAATTTACAGTTTTATGATTGTAATTTAATCACGGGCTTTTCATGCATAAATCCTATCCATAATATTTTGCCAAGACCCTTCAGGTTGATTGTTTTGGGGATTTTTGTGCGCTGATCAGAAACAGGGATCGGTTTCGTCTGCCTGTGGAAATCCGGAGCGATCGAAGAAAGTTTCTCCCTGTCTCACGGAAGGAATGAATACATTTTAAAGCGGAAAATCCGCGTGATTTAACGACAAACATGGAATTCAATCATCCTGACACGCAGCCGGGGATAAATCAGTTGACACCCTCAGAAGCACGTAAGTCGGCGTTCAGGATTTGATTAGTAACATTAAATCAATATTTTCCTCCTGATTTATGAAAATAGTTGAATAGGGAAGCCTTTACATTCCATCGACAATATCCGTTCATTATGATAGTATCATAGCAACGATTTGCTGTTATTTAAGGTAAGGTGTGAAATAATAACAATAATAAATAAAATATTCTATATATTCTAGAGTTGTAGGCTATTCATTTATTTTGCATAAAATCTTTATTAATTTATGTAATGTGTTTTTACATTGTAACTTTGTATTTTATATATGTTAATTAAAAAATGGACAGATAAACACGTATTTACAGTTAGGGTTTTGAGTTTTGTGTACTATGTCAAACTGTCCAGGTTCCTGCAGCATCTTTTTATCAACGGTATGACGTGTTCATGGGGGCATAGGTGACGTGTTACAGTGAATTAACCTTAATCATGAGATATTCACACTGGAATTTCACAATCCGTCCAGGCTGAATGGAAAACGAATGAGATACATGACGTATTCTTAATGTTTCACAGTATTCGCTATTAGTTAATAGTTATCCAGCGATGATCTTCCTACTAGCATATTCCTAAGTCATTATCTGCGGATATCATGGGTTATTGTGGCACTTGATTTCAATGCACCACCCATTTCTCTGACAACACTCTTGCAGTCTATAACGTCAGAATACTAAATGATTAAAGACGAATTTCAGTTGATCCCTATGATTGATTCGTCATCAGACACCTCTGGTCACGTGCAGGTGGTTTCTAATGAATCTGTTGACTACATCATCTTGGCAGTGACACCATAGTGACCCACTAAATAGAAGCATATGATCTTCAAAGTGATCTGGATGATACACTCCCTGGTAACAGCTAGTCTGTGCAGAAAGTCATTGAGTTAGGATACACCCTGCAATTGTGCATTGTCCTGAAAAGCATGAATATACAGTAACATGACAATCGATTTATTTCTCAACTGAAATTACAGTCATTTAATGGGTCTGCTGAGAAGACGGTGTGGATCTCTAGGTCTTGGGGTTTGGCTGTTGCTTCTGAATGGGAGGATTTGTTATGTAACATGGAGCCCTCCTGCAGCACCACAAGATGTTGCTTCCTTTTTGTGCTTTCTTCTGGCTTCTTGCTGAAGGGGATCAGTCCTGATCCTGATCATCCTTATAAATGAGCATTGGTCTGTTCTTCCAATCTTGGGGGTGGGGTTGTTAGTTGATGCGTTTACCAAAAGTAATTTAGAAGTAACTGGACTTCATCATCCATTCGTTTCAGATGTGTCATTTCTTGTCTTAATGTTTAGTCTATGTATGAGTATCGTGCCCATGAGTGAGGTAAATATCCTTGAGACTATGTTGAAACACTTGATGACTATTGTCACTTGCAAAACTTCCTACTTGACCATTTTGACAGAAAATGGACTTTCTTTCTTTCCCAGAACTTGAAGATGTGCTTTTGTGTTCAAGTCCTTTACATTGAGGACTTAATTCACTGTCGACTCACTGTTACTCATTAATTTTCTTTTATCCTTCATAGAAGTGCTTGGTTTGTGCCTTTTGACTGAATAATTGCCTTTCATTGTCCTTTCATTTAATACCAAAGACAAAACAAGACACATTGCACATTTAGGAGCCCATTATTAAATTGTTTGAGAGAAAACACCAAGTAAATTTAAGTTGTTAATGTTGATAGCAAGCCCTGAATGGGAGCTGAGATGTTTTCAGTCTGATCAGGTCTGCTCTGTTGAGTTTTGCCCTGTCAGGACTTTTGAAGAGCACCTTCTAATCTCTCTTTTCTTTAGATCTGCATTCAGGAACGAGTGCTGCTCGTTTCCCCCCTCCTTTCGTTTCACACCCCCAACTACCGGCACTGTTTGGTTATCTTTCTTTATATTCTCTGTTCTCTCTTTGCTAACCTGAATCGTCTGTAGTGTGCTTGAATCATTAAGATTCATTGCATTAAATTAAAAAAATACTTCACTGAACCTGTTTAAGTTGGTTTATTTTATATATCGAAAGGTTACAACTGAGTATTGAAATTAATATTTTGCATATATGAAATGTATGAAATAAAAATAGTGAATTTAAATAAATACTTATTTTGAATAAGTGTATAATAATAATAATAATAATAATAATAATAATAATAATAATAATAAAAAAACATTTCTCAAATATTGTCTGATTAAGGAGCCAAGCCCATGTATTGGTCTATTGTTATTCCAGGACAGTTTACTTTAGTGCAAAAAGGACTGGTTTCAGCAATGTTTTATTACGTGTGAAAGCAATGTTGACTTTTATTCATGATAATCCCAAAGCACCTTGGTGTTCAGGTTTCAACAGAACATTAAACATGTTTGTCAAGGTCTGTTAGTTCTTGTTGTGGAGAATGTGCCAGTGTTTATTGTGATCAATACATGTTGGTTACTGTTAGTAAATGGATATCCATTTGAAATAGTATATTTGTCCAAATATTTCATTTGGCATATCTGTGATCAAATAGAGGTAATTGAAACTGCTTAAAAGCATTCTGTATAAATAAGTGTTTGTTAATATAATATCAAAAATCTTGCAGTGATGCAAAATTACATTTTCAGTTTTACTTTCAACAAAAGGAAAATCATTAAGGGGATTGCATTTGGGAGCTTGATCGATAACATTAAATCCATAATATATATATATAATTATGCATTGTCTTAGGTGAAATATTTGGTGTTGCTAGAAAACCGTTTCAATCGTTATGTCCATGTCAGCTCTGTATAGGCCAAAGAGTTTGTCAGACTGACAGGGGCCAGTTTCTGTTGTGTAACAGTAACAACCCCCAACACACATTCTTATACACACACCCCTCTCTCTGTCACGCCCGTGAAACAATATCATTCCGTTTCAAACCCTGAACCAAGAGGCTCTTATGTAATGAGCAGATAATTACAGCTTTTTTGGGATGAGAATTTTAATGATTTTGTAACAGGAGGAAGAAACCACAACTTTGAAAAATATAGTGCTAGGGTGTGTTCACACTTGACTTGAAGTTCGGTTCTCTTGGTTTGTTTGGTCCGGACCAAAAAAAAGAAACACTACACTTGGTCCTGGTCTGCTTAGCGTTCACACTGGCTTTTTTGACAATGATCCTAAAGACACTGAATCTAAAGGCATAGTGATATGTTCAAAACCTGACTGGTTGGGTTGAATGATGTATTTTCGTGACAGAACTCCCCGAACACCGCAAAAAAAAAAGGTGTGTTCGGCTTAGTTTGCTGGACTAAGTGCTGTCATTGTTACTTGTAACCTGCGTACAGTATACTTATTATTTAATTTTTTGTCCTCCTGGTTTGTTTAGAAGTATTTGGGCTGTGTTACTTTAATATTTAATTCGGACCGCACCAGAGTTCATTTGAAAGTGGACGGAGTCCTATGTTTTTAGCGATCTCTTGTTTGGTTCGTACCAGGGTTCGGATGGCAGCATTCACACTTACGCAAATGAACAGCACTAACAGAGCAATCGCACCAGGATTCGTTTCAATAGAACCAAACGTGACAAGTGTGAACACACCCTAAGATAACATGCCATCCCATTAGGTAATTGGCTCATTATTTAGTTCCTTTATAGTGTTGGGAATTTTTTACCTTGGCTTCATGCAGATGTTATTAAATGAGTGCTGGCAGCCTACAGGGGAATGTGTTTAGTTGGCATAACAATCAGTTGATAAAAAAAAAAAATAATCCCAACCACAAGCTTTTAATCCTGACAAACATACACATATGAACCAGTGACTGAAGCACATTCAGCCTGAGGAATAGATGCGCTTCTTTACTGCATCAAATCTGGCCTAGAAAATGTGTCTCTGGAGTAATTAATCCTCTTGGAAGATTTGAATATTGTCAGACCCATAAAATGGCAAGGAAATTTTTTCAAGGCCACACACTGTACTCCAGATTCTTTCTTAATATATATTTTGTTCTCTGCATTCATAATAGGAAGGCTTGACTCTTGATAATCCAATTTGCATGACCTCAGAAATATTGCACACTACATATGGTTTAATGTGTTCATCCATTTTGCTTTTTACAGCGCATACAAAAGTTTGCACTGAATAAAGGATCTGGTAAATCCTCTGTGTAACTGTGGTAATATTTTGCCACTACATAACAAATATGCTGCAGTTTCCAGTTGTTGGGAAAAGGGACAGTTCACCTAAAAATAAGCATATACCGACCTTCATGTCATTCCAAACCTATGGAGATGCTTGGGGGACATGGTGATGAAAAGACAAAAAAAAAAGGAAAAATGGAGGAGAATTGATTTAAATGCTTGTAAAACCTGTTTTCACTTGCAAAGGTATTGCATTCCGAGAGTAACTTTGCATTTGGCTCATAAAACTTTTTTTTCCCTTTAAGGACCTTTGTGACATTCTGTCACAAGATATTTGTGAATTGAATGAGAATTGATTTGTCCATAATGTAAGTCACTGGGGTCAAAAAAACAGTATTCCACCATATTAATTTTACTGTGTAATTCTATTCACAAAAAAGTTAAGTTTGGAACAACAGGAGTATGTGAGTTTAATTTCTCGGTGAAAAAATTAATCATTAATCATTATTCACTTGAAATGCCTCCCTATTTATCCCTATGCTTTCATGAGAAAATCATTATTTGAATTCATCAGACGATTAATTAGATTATTATCAGAAGATCAAAAGTGAAAATTTTTTTTTTTGGAGTGAGCTATACCTAATACTGCAGATATGTCATTTTGATGTTGGTCTTGTAATATGGACAGACATCAAGCGATCTGAATACAGAGACAACATTCATATTTGTCATTTACAGCAGGCGCTGTGTTTTCTGGTGTGGCCACTGTGCTAGGAATGTTAAACATTCCTCACTGAATGTGTGTCTTCTGTTCAGCTGAGGAGCGAGAGAGTAATGAAGGAAGAGGGAGCAGACGGTCAAGGAACGGTGTGACAGGATTCCAGAGTTCATGCCTGCATACAGATGGAATCTCATCAGGTCTCCTTTCCTGTGTAGCACACAGATGGTGTAAATCACAGTCCTCCGACATGAAGCGCTTGCAGGACAGTGTGTTCCCATCTCCCCTAACATTACGGAAATTGCATAGAGTAGCTTCAAGGGGGTAAAAATGTTGTTACTGATTATGCAAGGAATTAGGAAATGGGAGGATGTGAGGAACTGGGAATGACTGGAACTATAAAAAAATGTGTTTTAAAATCGGTCTCAGATGAAAATGCTATTTTAAAAAATCCTAAACTGGTTAGCAGGCCTTATGTGAAGCTGGTTTCCCAGCCTGGCCAAAATAAAAATGCCAGAAACGCCTTTTGTCAGAAATATCAAAGTCGAAAATGAAACGGATGCAGAATTGTTCACTAAGATCAGTGACATGCATTTCATTTCAAATGCTCATTTCATGCTGACTTTAAAGTCACTCTGACGAATCTTTAAGTTCCTTTTAAAAACCTAAGCCACATTCTTTGTCATCACATAGGTTTTGTAAAGTTCAAAGCTCAAATCACAGGAATCCTTGGAATTCAGTGAGGTCATTTCCTGTGTGTCACTCTTACTCAACTGTGTGGGAATCTCATGTTTTGATGTCTGAATGTGTCCTACATTTAGTCAATAACAGCTGCCCGTACTGCACTTTGAGCCCGGTTGTTTGTTGTCACAGGCTGGATTTACAGTCCGTTTCTTCTGAGAGGACTGGACATGTGATTTTTACATTGTAATTTATTCAGGGATACACATTTTAAGTTTTGGCCATCAATTTAGCAGCACACTGCATACATTAGCTAGATAGAGATGCTAGTAGTAAATTTACCAATCGATTCAAACCATATGACCATTTTGTTGGCCAAACCAAAATAGCATGTAGCGGTTGAATTTCGACTATTTAATAATTTTATCACATTTCTAAATGTTTGTCTGAGGCCTCTTGTTTTTAATTTCCAACATGATAGTTTAGCTCTCAGTTTGCAGATCTTTCTCTTGGCTCTGGTTTCATCCTGCTCATGTTTACAGTAGCCTACATGTAAGCTCTTTAGTGCTGAGGTTAGTGCGTATGTGGATCCCATAATTGGTTGGGTTGTTGGGTGGAGCTGGAAAACCAAACCCTGATTTTAGCAGAATCTCTGTTTTGAATTGATGTTTAGCTGGTTTCAAATTAACTGGTTGAATGTTTCTGACCTTTTTCCCCACTGAAATTATTGCTGGTTCTCCAGGTGGACCTCAACCGAAGCACTACTCTAAGTTTGTAGGGGCTGGTTTGGGGTCAGTGAATTTTTTTGCTGTTTAAAGAAATGAATTCTTTAAGTATTCAGCAACGATGCATTGAATTAATTAAATGATAGTGTATGAGGATATATTATGAGAGCTTTGCATTGAAATTGGTTTATCTCTGCACTAGTCACCAAGGATGACCGCTTGCATCATGACGGAGCAGGAAATATCGCTGCATGTCAGCCATATCCTTCATCCGTTTCAAGTCTGGTCACTTCCTCCGAGGATCGTACTTTTGAGGAAAACATGTTTTAGCCTTGTGGTTACAGACCCAAGAGAGCTGCTGGGTTCAGGCCACATGCAGCCATCATATTTCTTTGTGTCTGTGGTTTGAAGAGGGATACTGCTATTTAGCAATGAAAGTGGTATCTGAATGGTAAATATCATTGTCATTGCACAACAGTTCTCAATTGTTCACGGTTGTCAAGCAACATCAACTTCTCACATTGATATAGAATTACTTTAGTTCAACAGATGTGCAAATATTGGCTATTTTTCAGTGGCTTCAATCAGAATCCTCACTCCGAACTATTTTTCAACTGTTTTGTTTTTAACTCAAATATAACATCAGTTTTTTTCACTGATGCCAGACTTTTGCATCTTTGCTTTTGGTTTGCACCCCAAATTCCAATTTAAGAAATTAAAATCAAGATGAGAAACTTTTCTTGTGTAATGTATTTGATTCACTTGATTGTCCAAAAGCAGACATTTCCACGTGGTTATTCATTATTTAATTATATAAAATACTTAAATCTATTTTTTTTCTGTTCGGTGGCATTATTTAGCATTTCTGTTATATTACAGGGAAATTATATGTACACACAATTTGCATGCATGTATATATGTAAATATATGTGTATGTATGTAAATGAAGTAAACATACATAACATTTTTATTTAATTTAAAGATATAAACATGCATGTTCACACACACACACATTTAGTATCAAATGATGTGATATTTCATATATTTAAAAAGCATGTATATATTTTATTTCCCTATAACATGACCGAAACACGTGAAGCTGAAAAACTAAATGTAATCCTGAGCTACTGCTAACTTTTCCTCTTTCAGATGCTCCCTCACACACAAACTCACAGAGAAACAAATTTGAGTTTCAGATACTTTCGAGAAAATCCTAAGTGCGTTCATTGAGCAAGCAGCGACCCAGCTGTTCACTGGTACAGTGCACTGGATCGCACCTCAAGCATGAATCTGAGGGGCTTAGGTAAATTTGTTTGACACATCACATTTTAGCAAATCCAGACAGTCAGAACTTTGGAGCACCATTACAGTTCAGTCTGTTCTCTATCTCTTTGGCTTTGTCCCAGCAGCTGGTGTTTACTCTGGGCTTCCAGTGAGTCTGCTCCTCTCCCTCACACTTCCCCCAGAAGAGGCGGCCCTGCCTGCTTACATCATCCATCCGGGGTGAGGGGCGAGGGCCGGGGGGTTGAGGATGAGGTAATTCATTATGCAGATCCTTTCTCAGTCGGCCACCCAATTCTTCTGTACACCCCCCGCAACCCCCCTGCACTCACCTCTTCCGATCGCTGCTTGCTTCCACTTCCAGCTCCCTGTTTGTCTCATTTCCATATTTGAAAAAGAGCATTGCTCAAGCTCTATACCCTCCAGGATCAATGCGCCCTTTTTGGCAAGTCTGCTCTGCGCTCTTCATTTAACCGGGTTTTTCTGTGGTTTTAGGGGCAAAGTTAATGGCATGTCCTTGAAAAAAGAGTGACAGAGGTACTTAAACTAGAAATTCTAGTTTGTTTTTATTCATTTATTTTATTTTTTCTAGATAGAGACTATTTATACTAAATTGAATATTATGTGTATTATATATATATATAATATATATATATATATATATATATTATATATATATATAATATATATATATTTTAGATTTTAATTGTCAGTATGCTGTTTGAAAATGGAAAGATTTTGGTCATGAAATGAAAATATGTTTGCCTGTTCGTAGCGAAACTGTAAACTACAAAAAAAGGTGCATTTTGCTGTATGCACTATTTTACATATTCATTATATATAAACTGTGTCTTCATTATTTAATGAATGCTTGAATAAATCTGTCATGAAAACCGCCATTGTTTAAAAGTTCATTTCAACAATGAAAATGTAGTAGAAACATAATTATATATCATTAAAAAGTTGATATAAAAACTGGCTTTATGCCAATGTAAACCTTTTTATACAATTCAGATATGTTTGATTTAATTGTCTTTATTATCAGTTCGTGTCTGGTGGTAATGGTATTTTTAGCTCAGCATGAATAATGCAGTGCACGGTTGCATTTACTTGGTTTTGTCCCATGACAGCGTGCAATGCCAGTGTCGAGATGAAAAGGGATTCGGAGGGGGGAAGGGGGTCTGAACGAGTCGATTATTGCCTTAAGCACACCTGAAGGCTAAAGCAGACCTTAAACTGAAATCTTCAAATATTAGTCTCTAAAACTCTCAAACCCCCATTAATTCATTGCCATACCGTCCAATCTCATTCTCCCGGGGACCAAAACAGGCCACCCCTAATGTTTTCTTTTTTTTTTTTTTTTTGTCAGAATAACTCTTCTGCCTCACAGAAGCTGAATAGACATGTTGAGGTGGAGAAAACACAGCTGTCCCTCTGAGTGAAATCTGGATTTTTCATATTACTAGACAAGCTTTATTTCTACTCTATAAAGTGTAGTATATGTATAGGGCTAGATGATATTGAAAATCCATGATATATTTGTATGCTTTTTATTTTGTATAATAACAACAAATTACATAGATGTCTCTGATTTTAACCTCAGTTGGTAAGTCAATCAAATCAACGTCCGTTTCATTGTATTGATTCAACCTTTGATTCAGTGATTCATTAGTTTTGTTTACTTGAAAGTAGCTAGGGCATATTCTTCATGTGCTAACATGTTAGTCATAAACTACAGTAGTTATGCACTTCTACATTTGCTATGT
>NW_020523403.1:0-38159 GCF_003368295.1 Carassius auratus | reverse complement strand
TCCATGCCAATCACAGCCACCATGCGTTTCGGTCTTACTTCTCATGCTAAACACGCCATTAATATCACTTTGTGTCACTTCATTAAAACATCCCATTACTTTCCATCATGGCTGACGTCCATTAATGTTTCTCTGGCTCTCAGGGTGAGATTAAAGGCCTTAATGCTCATTCCCTACTCTCATTAGGACGCAGGTTTAGATAGCCTCCTCATCGCTACCTGTCACGCTCGGAGACTCTTCTGCACGCAGATGAAGATGGAGGACTGCTTTGGGGAGTTTTGTTGTTGTGCTTTCTAAAATGACTTCTACAGTACCTCTAACTGAATTCCCAGTATCCATTCTGAGCAAGATCTAATATCACTTTATTAGCCATTTCACTTAGCTCCATTTTCTGCATTTCTGTTTTGTTGTTGGACCCTTTGATAGTTCTCATGGGGTATATCATGTCTCATTAAGACGACTACTTCTGTATACTGTGCTTTTAATGGCATGCTACATCCGAAAACACGATTTTTATATGTTGAGACTTGTGTGGGATGTAACCGATTAACAAAATAGTCTAATAATAATGATACTCACAACTTTTTAGTGCTTTGAGTTGTCCGGCTGGCATAGTTTCAGGATTTCTAGTTTAGTAGAATTGGGATCATTTGCACAATCCATTAAATTTCTTGGCCCTGTTAATTTGAATAATGCAGAATGATCTGAAAAGAGCTAGAAAACGCCTTAGCATAAATTAACAAGTGATGTCACTGTGGTAGCTATCTAAAAATAATGTGGTGGCAAAATGTAAATGCATATTTCAATGCTAATTTAAAAAAAAAAGTGTGTTCTGGGTTGTATATTGAAGGAATAGTTCACTCATGTCATTTCAAACGATATGGTTTTCTTTTTTCCATGGTATACTAAAGGAGGAACAGTTTCAATGATCTCAATTATCTGACGACAAATCAAGAGTTCATTGAATTGGGAGTTTATCTCTGAACAATGTCTTAAATACCAGTCTTTTTTGAGACAAAATATGGAGCTTAAAATATGACAAAACTATTTGAATTTGATTTGTGTAAATGTTAATTATTGACAAGTGTCATTTAACAAAACTGCATTTTATGTGGGATTTAACATATAGGTTTTATTTTTTATTTTATTTTAAACTTGAATATTGAACATTTGATAAAAAAAATGGCAGTGGATGATTCACAAAAAAATATGACTTCTGACCTACTTCCTGTTGGATCTTAATTTCTGCGTTTTGAATTTTAGAATACTGAATTTGATGTTCTGAAACTTGAAACTGTATTTTTAAAAACAGGATGTTTGCATTCTATGAATTCAGAACAAAAAATCAGCTGTTTGAAAATACATTTCTATAAAATGCTGCCATAAAAAATTTAAATTGTGTTAAATTTCAAATGTTCAATATTTTTGTAAAAAAAAAAAGAAAAAAAAGAAAGCAAGTAAATCAGATCAGATTGGGATCAGGAGGGTTTACAAGCAAAAATATGAAGCTTGTATTTTGTTAAAGCACTGAAACATAATTATAAATATTTAGTAAAACCTTGTCAATATTAAGGTAATGTTTTGTCACCTTTTAGGTGGTTGAACTTGTGAGTGGAGTTTGTTTGCTCCACGAAAACAGGGATTTATAGAAAGACATGCTATCTCAGTGGAGTTTGCCTTGTATTGAACCCATTACATTACTTTAAAAAAGAATAATAAACTATAGACACGTTGAATTAATCACCAATGCAACTGGGCTTATTTAAAGCTTGCTACTTTGTTGTTTGTTTCTTCAGGGGTCAGTTTGAATAAAATGCTCTTTTTTTGTTTTTAATTGCTGTCTACACTGACACAGACAGTTTCCCTTTTCAAACAGACTGCAAGCACAATAAAAAAAAAAAAAATTAATCCTACAAGGAAAAAAATATTTTCATGATGTGGTCTAGAAAAACAGGCAGTAGTTTTGGTTATGCATAATGTACCTGGACATATTCCTATTTTTTTAAAGATATTTAATTTAAATGTCATAAAATATGTTAAACAGCATTTTCATCCTTCTTTTTTTATATAAGAATAATGAGCTGTTGGACTGAGCAGCTAAGGGGTCTATAAAGGTATAACACTGCCTCAGTGAAACAACAAAACAGCAAATAGAGTTGTTTAAATATTGCCTCAAAAACATCTAAGGTTACGTATGTAACCCCGGTTCCTCTTCAGAAACTCGAGCTGCATCGAGAATGTTTGGGAAACGCCTCCAGCGTTATTATTCAGACGTCTCTGAATAACATGTGTAATCAGTAAAAATGGATGGGCGAGACGTCATAGGTGGGTGACGTCAGAGACCAGGGAGCATAAAAGCACGAAAAAGAAGATAAAAGTTGCATTCTTTCTTTCTATGAAAATTGTTTGGCTTTTCTGTCCTCATTCTTGTCCTGAATATTTATTTTATCATTGCCATGGCCTTATTTTATGATGAATGGGGAAACCTGGGGAGGAGTGTCAAACAAGCATTTTTACTCTCTCTCATTACAGTGCTGCTAAGCCTTTGTAAATGACTTTGTGCGATTGAGGTGGTGTGCCTGTTTAAAAATGCATGAGATTAAGGAGGAGCGGAACGCAAGCATATCAGCTGAGCTCAGCCGAGTGTGTTAGCGAAGGAGCAAGGACAAGAAAATTGACACTTGATGATTTCACCTGCTGATGTAAAGGAATGTTCAATCAGATTTAAAAGGATATTTTTTGTACACTCTCTCACTCCCCATTTCTGTCACTCTTTGACAATGTACACCTACAGAAACGCCTCTCAGCTCTTTGCCTCTGCTTCAGAAAGATTACCGTCCCTGCCGGACTTTAGAGAACATCTTTTTTTCATCTCTTTATAGACAAAATAGAGCCATGCATGCACACCATATATTTAAAATCCTTTATTATTTTTATTAGTAAATAGAAATACTTAATACAAAAACTTTTTAACCTAATGGTGTCAGGCTCTAAAATCATCATAATCATCATCATAAAAACAACAACAACAACAAATAAATAAATTAAAAAGTACCATAAAAGTAACTATTGCTCTATATTCCAAGCCATATTAAAACATACAATAGATCTGTTTGGGAATTTACAAAATGTCATTATTCTCATCACAAGCAACACCTTTTATGAGATTTTTTATAGATCTCTTTATAGTCAAAATAAAGTCTTGCATATTATTGTGGCATTCAAATATTTTTATTTTATTTCATTTTTATTTTATAGAAAAACTTAATACAATATCTAAATGTGGTCTGGCTGTGATACTCTAAAATTAATATAATATATATAGCAAATTTAAAGTATCACTAAAGTAACTTGTGCACTATATACTAACTTATATTAAGACATACAATAGAGTTGCGTTAGAAACAGGCTGAATATACAGTATGTCATGATTCACACTTAATCTGCCAATTTCACTATCATATATAGAAAAGAAAGTTCTTTTTTGGGTTCCACTTAGGAAATTTTGAAGGAAATAAAAGAATAACCATATTTCTTGAATTAACATGTGTTCAGTTATTTTCAGGAAATGTTTCTATAGTATGCCGGAATTTTTTTTTTCTTTCATTGTTTTGACTATATGCTCTCACACTGTTGTACAAGGGGTATTATTTATGTATTTCCTTATAAAAATTGAACCAATTATGTGAAAAAATAAGGTGTTCTGCCTGTCCTTGATGAATTATTCACACTGTGTTGTGTAGGCCTGTCATCCCTTGACCATGAAGATTCAACAGAGCTTTAAGATAGAGGGAGAGTACTGTTAGATGTACTGCAAATATTATCAAAATGTAAGCTCAATATAAACTGAAAAAAAAAAAAAAATAGAATAGAATAGAATGCATACATAAACACACATGTGCACTAAGCACCTCAAAATCAGTAACACAAGACCCCAAGAGAGAGATCATGCAGAGCAAAATTCATCCAAGCAATACAATAACAAAGGATGTGATCTGTGGGAGTTGGTCAAATTGTATCTAATAAGTAACTGGTTACTGGGGCAGTAGAGAAATTCTGCAGAAAGATGGTTTTTAATGTGGGATAGGACAGCAGAACATGAGCGTACATGAATGATCCATGGGGGAAGCTCTGCCTTTGCACGATAAGAGAAGAAGCAGTATTTCCCTTCCTCACCCATTTTCAGAAAATTATAGAATATAAACAATATGAACTGGCGTCTCTGATGGAAATGTATCTTATCACAGTTTACTGATGTGCAATGCTGCAGAAAGTTTCATTAAGACCTCATTATTTTCTTCGCTTTGGATCAATGTCACATCATTATTATTATTATCACTCGAAATCTTTCTTTTTATTTAAAAAGATTTATATTTCAAATTATATATGGCAAAATAATGGCATCAATTTTTTTGTCCTTATTCATGATTTCACTCATGTTTTTCTGCTAATGGTTAATTTTGTCCAATTATTAGTTATTAGTACATTAGAATATAGAAACAAACGCCCACAGACTAAAAGTCCCTAAATTCTTCTTAAAAAGTGCTGACATTGTTGTATGTGAAAAGTAATGTAATAACTTTTTTTTTGATTTTGGTGTTTTTGAAGGAAGTAAAAATATATTTTTTAAAGGACAAACCACTTGTCAAACTTTTAAAAAGATCTAAATCCATGGAGCCATTAAGTGTTACATAACATTGCTTTGCACCTCAGCAGAAGCAGCTGGAGATATTAAATGCTTCTCATGTTTTTAGTGCAGACCGGAGAAGACAGATGGCTCTAAAACCTGTGTAGTTTCAGCATGCAGGTTTATCTGGAATTCCCTGTTTATTCTGGCTATGCATGAGCTATCTCTAACATCTCTAACATGTCTTCTGCAGCTGTTTTCCTACTAAACTGTCTAGCATTTGAAAATTCAGGTTACTGCTTTGTAAAAGAATAGTTCACAAAGATATTTCACCTTCTTTGTTCTTTTTTTGTTGTAGAAACCATCTCTCTCCAAGTCTCCAAACATCCCAGCACCATCTCCACGGTTGTTGGGTGGAACAAAAAATGGAGCTGATGGTGATGAGAAACACCTGGTGCCTCATTAGCACTGAGTTTGACTGTCTTTTCTTCACCAGGACTGTAGGTGGAGTGTGTTTTCAAGGTTCAGTGGTACTGCAATTTGGCCATGACACAGCCTTGCCCTTCATTGTTCTTCTCAGCTGGGACCTTTCATCTATTCCTACATTTCCTCTATTATAATAATAGTCACTATTATCTTATCTAAGAGACTTAACAGCAATGGCAGTTTTTTCTTTTCAGATCAAGATCTTAATGAAAATGTGAAAAGTGAAAAGTTTAACAGAAGATTCAATTAATCGTGAATTCACGCTGCTTTTCTTCTTCTTTTCTGTTAATATAAATTACTAATGATATTTTATCATTTAAATGTTTGAGGTCAGTAATACGTAATAAAATTAATACTTATTAGAATTTATATATATATATATATATATATATATATATATATATATATATATATATATATATATGACTCTGCCTATGAAACCCAGTTCGGTTTATTATTATTATTTTTGTGATTTACTGTTTTCTACAGAAATCATCCTGCATAAAGATGTAGAACATTCTGTGAAAATATAACTTTTGTTTCTGTAATATTGCCTGAGTAAGGCCATGTCAAAGATTGAAATCATAGTGAAATTAATGGTTGAAATAAAATTTTGATGCTTGTTTGAGTCTACATGTTATTGTATGTTATACCAGTGATCCATACGAGTCAATACAATAGAAAGCCAGTAAAATCAAAGGATTTGAAATGAAATTCTAACCAATGAAATCAAAGGGTTTTAAATTAAATTCTAACCAATGAAATCAAAGGATTTGAAATGATGAAAAGGGAAGGGGATGGGTCTAATAACCTTACTCAACAATTCAGTTGTTTTCTCTGTTATGCCATTTTTAACTCAAAAAAGAAAAGGAAGAAAATTATTATAGTAATAGATAAAGTTGGTGTGGGTCAGGGGCCTCAGAGATGCATTTATTTGAAATAAAATTAGCATAAAATATAAAAAGAATGGGAAAATGTTTTGTCCAAATGGAGTATGTTCAAGAACTGAATGAGTCTGTTGTGTACTCACTTTGATTTGAACAAGGGGAATTGATCGTTAATGCAAGCAGACAGCTTTCTGCAGATATTATAGACTTCTGGTTGGTACTAGAGGATGGCAGAGCCTTTCATTGGCATAGCGGACACAGATTCTCATTACTGAATATGAACATTTCACAATTATCACTACGGCTTTCCTAAACTCCCACAGTGACCTTCTGCATCTGCTGTTTGGCCAGCTTTGAAATGTGACAGACGCCTTCATCCATAACCAGCTGTTCTGATGAGCAGATCCGAGCCCTGGTCTCCTGTTAAGTTCTGTTGGAGAGAGCTATAAAGAAAGCACATCTGCTTCACTCTCCCATCTGGAGCGTGGATATTTTCAGCTGGAGGAGTTTCAGAGTGAAGCATGATGCAGTCTGATGCACCTCTGATAAGCCTGATGGCATTTGTGTGAATTCACATTTTGATGTTTATGTAACATCAACGTCTGCTTTATGGCAGTTTAACTCAGTAAAACATTTTTGTTATGTCATTCTCTCTCTTTCAGGTGTCACCCCTTTTCTCTCCTAGTTCTTTTCATTTTTTCCCCCTGCTGCTTTTGTTCAGCTTCTAAAGTATAATCATCATTAGTGTCATAACTAACAATAATCAAATTACTCACTAAGCAAATTAATGTCATTCATTTGTCACTGCCAACGATTTGCTCTGGAAACCTGCTGTAATTTAATTACTTATTAACTGTATTTCAAGGTAATTTATTAAAATTATGTATGCATTAGTATTATTTGTTGATCATAAAATAATTCAGGAACTGTTTTAGGAATTCTCAGGGCTTCTTTTTTATCTTGTTTTCTTACTATCTATCTATCTATCTATCTATCTATCTATCTATCTATCTATCTATCTATCTATCTATCTATCTATCTATATATATATATATAGATATAGATATAGATATAGATATAGATATGTATATATATATATATATATATATATATATATATATATATATATATATATATATATATATATATTAAAGGCACAAGAAGACAAACCAGGTGGGTCCAAAGTATGTTTCTCTGCTGTCTGTCAGCTTTCATAAATGAAAAGGCAGTTTTATGCATGATTATATTAAATGTTAAATGGATAGTTCACCCACCCCCCCCCAAAAAAATAGTTATGTCTCATATTACTCACCCTCATGTCGTTCCAAATGTGAATGATTGTCTTTCTTCTGCAGAACACAATTATATGTATATGACTATATATACATATTATAGCGCCATCAGGGAGAAACTAACTATGTCAGAGTAAGTTTCAGGTTTACATGGAGATGCTTCAGTTACTGAAAGCTCTCTCTCTCTCTCACACACACGCACACACACACACACACACAGGTCAGGTGAGGAGCTGAAAGTGAGGCCAGTTCTCTGGTGTAATCGACTGAGCAAGGAAGGCTGGGTAATCCTAATAACTTCTTATTTCTATATCCTACAAAAAAAAAAAAAAAAAAAAAAGACAGAGCAGAGGCACATATGACCTGATCCTGTTTTCTTTGCTGACAGATTCTCCATCTGTGCTGTGTGGTGGAGTAACAAACAAAAAGTAGTGGCGCTGCTCACTAACTTTATTTTAATCAAACTTTTGGCACTAAAGTAGTGACCCACATATATTTAGTAGCCCATTGTTATTTTTCTAATATGGAACTGCACATGCAGCTTCCCGATCAAAACTTGGTTTTGTAGACAATGACCGTTTTCAGCTGTGAAATAGGGTATTAGATCAATTAGAATTCAGTCATCAAAGTCTGAAGTCATTTTTCTCATTTTCAGTGTTGACACTGTTGCTGCATTTTACATTTGTAAAGCAGCTAAAGCTTTGAAGTAGCTTCCCCAAAACTTCATGTGTGCCACCTGATCTCAAACTGGAGCTGATGGAAACTCAAACTACTGTATAATGCAAATATGGTAAATGAGGCATATAAAAACACTAGAAGTATTAATTTGTGAACTTCAAAATGAAAGAGTTTAAAGAGATGTAGTTCCCGCATAAAAATGAATCAGTGTAGAGGGAATAGGTAGGAGTGGCTGGAGGGGGGCAGCGACAACTCATTATGAATAATTCATTTTCAGCACTAGATGAAAGTACCAGTTTCAGCCTTTGATGTGCAGGCCACCAGACTGATGTTGAGTTCACAGCAACCCGGGGCGGACCACCTCTGCACTGCATCGCCTTTTGTTTATTGACTCATCTGCACTGCTTGGACTAGTTCCTTTAGTGAAAGACTGTTTGGCAGATTGAGTAAAGATCCCTGTGGTCAATTCCAAAGAAACTCTCTACACTTCTATTCAGCTTATATATCATGGTGAAAACACTAAGAGATGGGTTGCTGTGTTTTACAGTTCAGTGTCTGATGTCAGCAAGGTACAATGGAGTTTGTCTGGTTCTTTCATACCGGGAGAAATAACTTTTTATAGTTTTGATGCTTTCAGAATAGGAAAGACAACCAGAGTGTGAAATCTGATCTGGCCTCAACCACCTCAAATGGGGCCTTATAGAGATAGTTCTCCCAAAAATGAAAACAAATGTTGTTTGGACTCCAGAATTCTTCAAAATATTACTTTCTGTGTTCTGCAGAAGAAAAAGAAAAGAGTTAAGCAGGTTTGGAACAACATGAGGGTAAAGGGTAAAGTAAAGGATAGAATTTGACATTTTGGGTGAACCATCACTTTAAAATGACTGTTAGAAACTTTATGCCCTCCTTCATGATGAAATATGCTATCCTGTATGGGGTTGGATCTTAACCAGTATCAGTTTTGTCAATTTTAGAACATCCTTGTATAAGAAACATGCAGGCCACACAATCCAGCAGTGAGCAATAGAAGTCCATCTTCCCTTCCTCATGGTGAGAGCTGCTGTTGTAGTGGCTTGATAGCTTGCATAGGGATAGCCTATCTTAACCAGTATCAGTTTGATCAATATTAGAACCTCCTTATATAAGAAACACTAGGAAACAGAAGCCAATGGCAGTCAGTCCTCACTAATCTGATTTGGGTTTCAAATCCGTTCTTTAGGAGCTCACACTGTCATACAATTGATGAAATTTGATCTATTTGTTTAAATCCGGTTTATCCAGCTCCAGACAATATGTTGTGTAACATTGCATTTCTCTTGTCTGATCTGTTCTGCTGATGCATTCCAAAAAATCTGGTTTTACTTGGATTTCAAACCACATATGGATATAGTTTGGATTGTACTGATTTAGGCTGATTTGATATTTGCTGCCTGTCTGAACAAAGCATCAGCATTAAAACATTCAATGAATAGTTTACACCATCTTAATTTTAATGTAGTCCATATTATTACAATTCTAGCTAAAATGTTAATAAAGAAATAAGAACTTGATTGTTGAGAACACAGTGAAAGAAACTAATTTGTGACTCTCTGCTGGCTGTGGTGTTATGTTCTTCTCTCTGAGAGCATAAATTGTCCTCTGAGAGTCTGTAAGACACAAATTAAAGATCTCCCTCTCAAGATAATCTGCATTGACATGCAAAGCCCTAAAGGCTTCTCTTTAGCCAAGACCTTGATGTGTCAATTAAAAGCATAAACAGTTGTTACTATCACTGTGGTCTTTATAAGTAGAAACAGCTTCTTTACTTACTACGCAAAAGATGAAACAAGTTTTCTTTGGCGCTTATAGTGGATGAAAATCAGTTAATTATCTCTTGCTTTCCATAAGGTCTGGTTTGTTTTAAAGCAGGCCAGATCACACCAAAACATTTTAACAAATGAGCTTTAATCAAATAAGTCTAAGGCTCACACATATTTGTAATGTAAATGTAATCCCTATAAATTCTTATCATATTATGTTGGATGATGTGGACCTCTGGTAAGAATATAGGCATGCTAATAAAAAATGTGGACAGCTGTTGACAGCTTAAATATTTAATAATGGTTAGAATGTATAGAGAGCATCTATATACTGTAGAAAAGGTGCATAATGATAGCAGCTAACCTGATTATCTGTCTGCAGCAGGCTGCTTAAGAAGATAACTGGCTAAATAAATAAATCAGTCTAGAGACAAATATAAAGCAACATAATAAAATCACTATGTGAAGGCTTCTCCCATGGGTAGTTACACAATTGGAAATCTGTTCCACCCCCAAGCCCCCGTCGCGTCTTCCCTGCCATGCTTTCTTTCGATTACACACCTGCAGCATGAGGTGGTCACAGATCTCTCCGGTCTGTTTTTGGCCCATCTACAGAACCGCTTGTAGCCTGTTCTACAATAAAAACCTCTGTAGGTAGAAGATTAGAGACTCTGGCCGACCAACACTTTAAATTCACTTTTTGTGGTCCCCTCCTGTTATCATTGCTTATCTCTGTGGTAGAGTTTTTGAGTGTGTTTACATGCACAATAAAATGCTGAAAACTATCAAACACGACAGAGATTTTTAAATCATTTTTTTCCCCCTTCACTATGTACACAGGCGTGCACAAGCTGTGAACTGACGTTGAACATGCCAACAGAATAGTGGTAAATATGTTTACACAAAATCTGGGTAATAGGCAAAAATATACATGTGTCCAACAAGTTTTCCTGAACCACTTTTAACATTCACAATAAAGAAATACTAAAGGGATAGCACATCCAAACATGAATATAATGTGTTTAATAATCAGTGTAAGATTAAAACAAAAACCAAGAAGTTGTCATTGTAATTGTGCTTATCTTTAAAAGCATGTGTTCACACACTCACTACCCACTTTTAAAATGCTCAGAAAATTGGTTTTATTGTCAGCATACTGAGCAATTCTGTGTGCACTATGTGGGTGAAAAATGGCTTTGAAAAAGCATAACAGTTGCAGATGCAGGAAAAATAACCTTGGTGTACAAAATAAAACAGTATCATCCTTAACGTAATAGGACTTATTTGTGTGAAATAAGCTGAAAACTTTTAAAACACATGTTTAAAAACCCCCACTTGAATCCCTCTAACAGCTTCTGTGGAGCACCATGCATAGCCTGATGTTTTTTAAGCAACCTATTTTGTCATACACATATAGTTCAATAATTCATGTTTCACATTAATCCATACATTCTGACACCTTTGTGGACCAGTTTGGACCATGCAGTTTGAATTCCATGATTGAGTAGTTTAGATACACAGTAGGATTTGGGTTTCAGAAAACGTAAAAAGACAGAAAAAGAAAGAACGTAAAAAGAAAAGTTAAAAAGAAAACGTAAGTTCAGCATCCAAAATCCTGGATTTAACTCCGAGTGAACTGATCAGATTTTTTACATGCAGTGTAAGTTGCTTTGGATAAGCAGGTGTGCCAAATGAATAAAAGTAGAGAAAAGGTATGGCAGCATGGAAGATGAGAACCGTAGGATTTATTTTTATTTTTTTGTTACAGTGGTAAGATGCCAGGCAGCTTTAATGTCACTTATTCCAGTGTGACCTGCTCACAGCCAACAAAATCTTGGAACTAAAGAACTTGTTAGCAAAGAGGAATCAAAAGAGCTGTAAGTGCTGTTCCAGCTATAATACAACAAAAACATATTAACAAACATGTAAAAAAAAAAAAAAAACGTGACTACTGTTCACTCCAGGGAATGCTAAACTTGTAGTTTGCGATAGCCAGAAAACTGTGGAGGGAGGGAAAACATCGATCTCTTATTGTCTCACACAACTCCATTTCTTATAATGATTTCTTACCAGCCCATGGCACTTCAAACAACCTCCACCACAGCAATGAAATGACAAGTGATGCAATACCTCTTTTTAAGTTTACTGACCCATTTTTGTTTCTTAAACGAAGTGTCTTTCTGTGGTATTTCAACTTATATTTGTTCCTTTGCATGTCCTTTCACCTGTTGTTTGGTTTAAAAGCAAACAGACAGCCGTCTGGGGATATTATAGAACAGACATAGATGTACAAATTAATCAGCTGGAGAGTGAACAACATACAGTAAATGACCAAAATGAATGACGCCTAAAACTATGGACATCTGCCTTTTTTTGGTCTTTCCTTTGCCAGAGGTGTGGGGGCAGGTTCTCAGGGCACCACAAGGTGCTTTGGTTTAACACTGCTAGGGATCCACAGCACAATCCTAAACGCAATGACACATAACTTTGTGCCTGATGCTTTGGACAGGTGCACGCTGGGTGATTTATGCCTGCGTCATCTCCCAGGTCCCCAGGAGCAAATAGCGGCTGTTTTTTTATTCTCTGCTGAAGGCAAATTGGAGGCAGCAATTTCTTTATTTTGGGAGCCAGTACAAATGGAACCCGCAAAGATGCAAACACTACTGACAGGGAGCATTTTTCTCCAACCAAATGCCTGCTCTCAGAAAAAGTTTAATAGGTTACTATATTGATTTGTTATCCCTCTGCAGGCTTTTGTGGGGGTTTTTTGCAGGTTGAACATTCTCACACAGCAGGTGCTCTCAGATTCTGTCTCGGGTCATTCTTTTGGGAATGCCTACGTTTGCATCACGAGATTGATGGCCTACCGGGATGATATCAGCACCGACCACCTGCCAAGCTACACTGCAGAGCTAATTTGATCATATTTTAATGGATTGCATGTCACTGCGTGGCAATGCTCACACGGCTTGTGAGATTTTGATGCATTTGTGCATTTGTTCATTAGACATTTGATATAAGTGAAAAATGACTTTGTACCACTTTTAAGAGAATGAAAAGAAAATGTTTGTCATAATTTTCTAACCCTCATATTATTTTTATGTTTTTATTTTGAAGTTTGACAAACCCAGTTTCCGTTTATGTCCAGTATTTCCCAAAAGGAAAGCACACCAGGGTGAGTAAATGCTGATCGAATTTTCTAAACTATTCATTTATCTTGCATATCGACCGTTGAATTCACCAATTATAGAGGAAGTTTAATATGATAAAGATTTCGATGTAAAGCCATCCTCCTCCTCTGTGGAATGTTTCCTGCGGCCTCTTACAGGCAAGTGCGCCTCTGTTCCATCACATAATTGCATTAGGTATTATCAGACACAGATACAAGAGCTTGCTGGAGCGTAGAAGACAACTTCAGCTCAGGGGGGCAGTCTGAGGCATGGCCTGCATTGACATCACCCTCCCTCAAGGAAGTAATAGACTGTGGATTATGCATTATTGAATAACAAGAGAGGAGCCAAGGCTGAAGGCTATAAATATTTTATTTTTCTTTCACCTCTCACCAGATTGTCCCTTTCTGTCCTCTCTTTAGTCTCTTAATATCTAAGTCTGGTCACAGATGGCTGCAGGGGTGTCTGTGCGTTGTTGGCAAAGGTCCTGGATACATGAGCATGTGTTTAGAGGATGAGCCTCTGACATGTGGATCCTGGGTGGAAAGCAGTAGAAGCGCATCGGTGTAACACTACATGTAGAGCAAGTGCGGAGCTCAGTCAGACTTAAATTCAAAGCCTGTGTCAAGATGTTATATGTGCAGACACAAGAGGCCATAGGTTTTGTTATGTATATTATGGATGAAGTTAGACAATGCCATGAATCAAC
Organism: Carassius auratus; assembly: GCF_003368295.1. NCBI lineage: Eukaryota > Metazoa > Chordata > Actinopteri > Cypriniformes > Cyprinidae > Carassius > Carassius auratus. The sequence goes on along the minus strand of NW_020523403.1, from coordinate 24,511 downwards.
ATGAGAACTGTAAGAAATGATTCATTGAGATATAACAGGGATTTACAAAGTTTTTGTGCTCAAGATCCTCAAATAAATACTCTTGTGATTGTTTGCCTTATTACAACATAAAGGCAGCTGTATATTTTTGTTTTTATTCATAAAGTACCCTTTATACTGTGTGTGAAAAATATTAAGAGCTATATTGACATTTCTTTAATAAATTAAATATTTGGTTTGTATAAAAGTATTCTGGCAACATTATCATCTTTGGAATATTTTAGAAACTATTTATGGTAACATACATTTTACCTTTCCATTCTTGATGTTATGTGTTTACAACTTTAAATAAACAATTTTACTTAACTGTTAAAAACTAGAGGTGTTAATCTCAGGATCTTGTGATTTCCATATCATTTTTGGAAATCAAAATCAAATTATAATATTTGATGATCAATATTTTCAAATATGATGATCTACTTGTGAAGGTCAGGCTTACTAAAATATAAAGGCAGCTATATATTTTAGTTTTTACTCATAAAGTCCTATTTATACTGTGTGAGAAAAATAAAAAATATTGTATAATATAGTGATATTATAATAACTATTTATTTTCTAAATAATCATTAGTCTAACATGATATATTATATTATATTATATTTTATATATATATATATATATATATATATATATATATATATATATATATATATATATATATATATATATATATATATATATATATATATATATATATATATACAGTATTGTTCAAAATAATAGCAGTACAATGTGACTAACCAGAATAATCAAGGTTTTTCGTATATTTTTTTATTGCTACGTGGCAAACAAGTTACCAGTAGGTTCAGTAGATTCTCAGAAAACAAATGAGACCCATCATTCATGATATGCACGCTCTTAAGGCTGTGCAATTGGGCAATTAGTTGAATTAGTTGAAAGGGGTGTGTTCAAAAAAATAGCAGTGTGGCATTCAATCACTGAGGTCATCAATTTTGTGAAGAAACAGGTGTGAATCAGGTGGCCCCTATTTAAGGATGAAGCCAACACTTGTTGAACATGCATTTGAAAGCTGAGGAAAATGGGTCGTTCAAGACATTGTTCAGAAGAACAGCGTACTTTGATTAAAAAGTTGATTAGAGAGGGGAAAACCTATAAAGAGGTGCAAAAAATGATAGGCTGTTCAGCTAAAATGATCTCCAATGCCTTACAATGGAGAGCAAAACCAGAGAGACGTGGAAGAAAACGGAAGACAACCATCAAAATGGATAGAAGAATAACCAGAATGGCAAAGGCTCAGCCAATGATCACCTCCAGGATGATCAAAGACAGTCTGGAGTTACCTGTAAGTACTGTGACAGTTAGAAGACGTCTGTGTGAAGCTAATCTATTTTCAAGAATCCCCCGCAAAGTCCCTCTGTTAAAAAAAAAGGCATGTGCAGAAGAGGTTACAATTTGCCAAAGAACACATCAACTGGCCTAAAGAGAAATGGAGGAACATTTTGTGGACTGATGAGAGTAAAATTGTTCTTTTTGGGTCCAAGGGCCACAGGCAGTTTGTGAGACGACCCCCAAACACTGAATTCAAGCCACAGCACACAGTGAAGACAGTGAAGCATGGAGGTGCAAGCATCATGATATGGGCATGTTTCTCCTACTATGGTGTTGGGCCTATTTATCGCATACCAGGGATCATGGATCAGTTTGCATATGTTAAAATACTTGAAGAGGTCATGTTGCCCTATGCTGAAGAGGACATGCCCTTGAAATGGTTGTTTCAACAAGACAATGACCCAAAACACACTAGTAAACGGGCAAAGTCTTGGTTCCAAACCAACAAAATTAATTATGGAGTGGCCAGCCCAATCTCCAGACCTTAATCCAATTGAGAACTTGTGGGGTGATATCAAAAATGCTGTTTCTGAAGCAAAACCAAGAAATGTGAATGAATTGTGGAATGTTGTTAAAGAATCATGGAGTGGAATAACAGCTGAGAGGTGCCACAAGTTGGTTGACTCCATGCCACACAGATGTCAAGCAGTTTTAAAAAACTGTGGTCATACAACTAAATATTAGTTTAGTGATTCACAGGATTGCTAAATCCCAGAAAAAAAAAATGTTTGTTCAAAATAGTTTTGAGTTTGTACAGTCAAAGGTAGACACTGCTATTTTTTTGAACACACCCCTTTCAACTAATTGCCCAATTGCACAGCCTTAAGAGCGTGCATATCATGAATGCTGGGTCTTGTTTGTTTTCTGACAATCTACTGAACCTACTGGTAACTTGTTTGCCACGTAGCAATAAAAAATATACTAAAAACCTTGATTATTCTGGTTAGTCACATTGTACTGCTATTATTTTGAACAATACTGTATATATATATATATTATTGTAATAACTATGATGATGATTATTATTATATTTTTTATTATTTTATATTAATAATTTGAATTTCTTGCTTGAATGTGCACCCTTGTGTGACCTGGACCCTGCTTTGAAAACCCCCGACATACACTTCAAAAATAATTGAGAGGGTCTAAAGAATGTTGACTGGTGGCATTTGATTGTAGATTAATCTCTATCACCAGCTGCAGAAAAAATCATCATGGAAGCAACACAGAGACAATTATTTGTTATCTAGCACCTCATCTTTAAAGTTGAATGAATCAGCCAAGAAACCTTTGAATCAGGCAGGCCCATTATTCTGCACTTGGAGAGCACTCTTATTAAAGCTGGTGGCTGTTAAATCTCTCAAACACATCCCGACTAAAGCAATCTACAACTTTGTTCTCCTTGCCTTTGAGATATCTGAAGGTCAGGTTTGTTTGACAGATTCCGTTTGCATGGGCATTTGAGAGCCCTACATCCCCCTGTGCACCACTTTTCTGTTGGCTTTGCTAGATTGGGTCATCTGTTTGATCCTGCATTGATATTCAAAGTACCTTTTGAAAGTGAAGGAACACGAGGCCTTCTGCAGCCACCATTTTATCCCCTTAAAGGTGAGATGCTATCAGAGCTTTCATCAGCAGCAGTCGAGCGAGGTCGACTACACGCGTTCACAGGCTCTCAAGGGAACACAGCTCTCATAAAGACATTTTTATAGCATACAGTTTCAGGCTATAAAAGGTTTATGGAAAATAAATAGTCAGAGTTGAGTCTTGAACATGAGACTTGCTGGTGTTGAAAAACTGACTTGAGGAAGGTGACAGCTTAAAGTTTCCCCTTTGAATTGCCACTATCTTGGTTGCATGTTAAGTCTATTAATACAAAACCATAGCATTGATTTCTGTCCCTTTAATACAGAGCACTTATACACTGTGTTGACTGCACTGAATTGATCCTTTTGGGGGTTTCATGAGCATCAACTCGTAGATATTCTGTGCTAGAGTTCAACATGGTTTAGCAATGTCAAAATATACTTTTACTGAGTTTAGCATAAGAATAAACATACTGTGTGTATATATATATATATATATATATATATATATATATATATATATATATATATATATATATATATATATATATATATATATATATATATATATGTATGTATATAAATGCATACACATAGGAATACAAATGAGGTTTATTGACACATTTGCGATTTTTATATAATTAAAATATTTAATTGGATTTATTGGGAGTAATTAATTATTATTTTTTTATCATTTAATACACTACAATAAAAAAAAACAATAAAAATATTTTATAAATAAATAAATACATAAATAATTAAATAAGCAAACAAATAAATGTTCTATCTATTATTTATTATATGCATTGCTTTAAGCTAAAAAAAACAATTCAACAGGATGTAAAAGTTCTGTATAGAGACAGAAATCAGTGCTATGGCTTTCTGTTAATGAACTTAACATGCAAACAAGATTGACAGCTTGACTGCAAAAAGGGTTGTATTTGATAGGCTTAAGTTCAGTGATATGCAAATAAAACAAGCAATATATTGATTACAATATAGAGTAAGAGAGAACAAAAATAGTACACCAATTAAAAAAAAAAAAAACCTACTTTAATATTTGGGGTGTAACATCAATAATGAAACATCACTTTACTAAATTACCCAGCCAAAGCACCCCCACCCCACCTAACCCCCCACGTACAGACGTCTGGGTTGACAGCAACAGTCAGGCCACGAAAATCAAAACAAATGAGGAGAACGAGGGAGAGACTGTAAGCGGGGCTACCACACCAACGATAAACGCTAATTAGTTCCTCTAATAGAAGAGCACAATTTAAGCAATTACCAACCAGGAGACATGCTCATGAATAATCCTGCCAGGGCGGGAGGAGGAGAGTCCTGAAGTCTTTCCTCTTGCTATTCATAGGAGGTTTAACCTTGTAGAAACAAAAAATTGCCTCAGCTTTGTGCTAATACAGTTTTCTCCAGCATTTCCTATATGCAAATATGTAAATTGCATCTATAAATTAAGCGCCTGCACAAGCACAGTAACTATATGCATTTGATGTACCTAAAGAAGATACAGAGCACATATTTTGATGCAAATCTTTTAATGGAGAGTAATGAAGAAAATCACATTTACAATTTGCAAAGATTATCGGCAATGGGAATAAAACCTGCCTTTATAACAGAATAAACACTATGATTTTGTATAAAAACATCCAGTAAGTGGATAATTACCGCCTCTGTAGCCTCTAACCTAACAAAAATGCTGGAGTTGTTGTTGTGAATTTTTTGTATTTGTAAATTATAGTAGGGGATGTGTTTCACGAGGTGATTATGAGCATGTATATGTTAAACAAACAGGCCTCGGTTCAGTTGTTAGTGTTGGCTCCTCATTATGGGTGTAATGAAACAAAGCCTGCTAGTCTTGCTTCAGTGGCACACCAATTGGAAGAGATGTGTCCGAGCCATGTTTCTGTCTGTTGTCTCTAATTAGCGCATTCATTATACAGGGACCAGAGATAGGCTTCAGGCTTCTATGAAGAGGAGCAATGCATCACAGTCAAAGCACAAACAATACATGTTGGTTCAGCATTTCAACCTGACTGCTTATGCAAAAGATGCAGTTTCCTTAAAATATAATGGAGCATTACTGAAAATACAGCTTATATATTTCATAATTACTAATTATTTTATTTAACTTTGATTTGATTTTAAATATTATGTAAGATTAATCAATGCTGTCTGCAATTAGCAAAGTAAAGAACGTAATTAGATTTTTGGATTAGTAACCTATAAGAAGAATCATAGGCCAATGTACACACTGTAATGTTTCAGCAGTGACAACCACATTTAAATGTGGGAGTGTATAGATCCCAATGCTAGTTTTGTGTGTACAGAACAGAAATGGTGGTAACTATAGCAATGTTCAAGTGTCTCATGTGTTTGGTATCCAACAATTTTGACCACAGTAATATTACAGTAACAAAATAGTTATTATGTTCAGCAGTTTAAATGAAACCAATGTCGACCGAGGTATCTCGTTTGGGAGGCTGCTTGGGTTGCCATGTCAACTTATTATAAAAGTGTTATAAAGTGTTTGGATATAAGTTTACTAAGGGCTTGTTCCTAAATGCAGGTTTTTTCTACCAAGATCTGGCAACACAAATGACTCAAGGCATACCTTGCTCCCTTTGATTTCTATACACCACGGATACAGGATAGAGTCACAACTTTCATATGAATCTAAATACATCATTAACATGTTCAGTTTGGTTTCATATACATTGCATAGATTTTCTTTTTTTAATGCAATTGTCACTATTTGAATGTTTTGGGAGTTAATTTGGTTGTTCAATGTGGTTGTCTCCCGCCTTAACATCTGCTAATCCAGGCAGTAGCACCCTCTTCTATCTTCACTCTCACAAATCCACTGGTCCATATCATAGAATTTTCTGGTAGCATTGAGGAAGTTGTTATTTTGCTGGTTGCAGAGATTGGAAACTGTGCAGACTGCATGCCTGCTTAGGCCCTTTCCATTCACACCCCATTACTTGCATACCCACACCCCTGCCTGACCACTCTGAACTGCTGCCTGTGTCCTCACATTTGAGGGAACAAACTCACTCATCCAAATGATGGAACCTCTGTGTCCCTAGTAGTGGAACAAACTCCCAGTCTTCACTGTTTGTTAAGCTTTAAACCTCGCAGTATGTCACCACATCCTGATATCAACCAAGTCAACATGAAAAGGGCAGAAGTTAAGCATACTCTAGGGCTTTTTCAGATTGTCAACTTGAGTGAGCTCATTTCTAGAGAGTGCACTGTAGATGTAAAGTAAACATTAATGTGAACCCATTGTTGTTATTAAGGCAAGAAAAGAGACACTGCATGGCATGCGTCAATGAGAAAACCTGATCACAGCACCATGACATCAGTAGCAGCAATAAGCCTCTGCAAATGTATCCAGACACACTGGGCCCTATCATACATCTGGCGCAATGCGACGCAAGGCAAGTGTGTTTGCTAGTTTCAGTCCAGCGAAGTTCGCATTTTCCCATCCAGCGCCACAGCTTTAATTAGCAAATGCATTTGCGCTCATTTTTGTGGCCATGGGCATGCTGGTCTAAAACAGAGGTGTGTTCAGGTGCATTGCTGTTTTAAGGAGCTGAAAATAGACTGCACCATAGACCAGCTCAAACCTGGTCTAAAGTCTGGCGCAATGTTTTTATTTTGTTATTTAAAGAGAGTACACGCTGCTTATTAAACACAGGGCACGCACAGCAGCATATGAACATGCCAGATATTAAAAATTAAAGGATTGCAATGCATAAGATTTTAACATTTTTAAAGTAGGCTAAAATATATAAAGGCCTACTGTACATGTCATAATGGATAGTCATCGCATGTATCAGAATTTGGTTATCTATTTCCTTGCACACGAGCTCTGTTTCATCTCAGAGGCGTGTTCTGTCTTTGTGCTTGCCAAATTCTGCCGTGTAAATAGCAAATCCGTCATGGCACGAGCGCAACTGGCTCTTAAAGGGAATGGAAAATGAGACTCTGATTGGTTTATTGCACATTACACCCAAAAAACACCCATTACTCATTAAGAGAATAGGGACACCCGTTTAGACCATGCACCCGGTCGTGCCAACCATTTTTCTGTCATTAAAATAGCAAAAGTGGATTTGGACATGCCCTGAGTGCACCTTCGCTGGCAATTTACACTTTGCATTAAGATCGTTAAAATAGGGCCCACTATGTGATAATTTATCTTTTTGTAGTTTCAGCAAACTTAATGAGCATTTGTTCATATGGATGGAGGTGCTGTCTTGCATGGCACATTATATATATATATATATATATATATATATATATATATATATATATATATATATATATATATATATATAAATCCAGATTTGAATCAGTGCTAATGCTTCTACTGTATTTGTGTCAGTGTGGTATGATTTATTCTGGAAATGCATAGAAATAGGGGAGACTGGGGATCATTTCAAGACTTTTGCACTACAGTATGTATCTGAAACTTTGATATTTTCCCACATTTCTCTCCAAATTAAAGTTAGTTTAAAAACTACTTTCTAAATGGTTAAACTGATGGTGTTATATTCTTTCTTGCTCTTGCCTAACCAAAGCTGTGCTATGTTTTCATATCTACTTATGCATACTAAGATATGCTCTGTGCTATATACTTAACGGCAAATTTATGAATTGCTGTAGAGTCGATTCAATATTAGTAACATGAATCATTATGCTCTGGAATAATATATATATATATATATATATATATATATATATATATATATATATATATATATATATATATATATATATATATATATATATATATATCAATACAATAACATCAGTCAGAAATCATAATCTATCTCAATGTCTATGTTAACATGCTTGGCTGCACATGAATGAACTTTGAAATTCATTTTGTTCCATCACAGTTCACATTTCTCCAGTACCACTTTTCTCCCAGCCCTAAACTTTCTACTGCTCCCAACTTCAGTTCTACATTTCCATTTAAAAATGCAAGTGGCCAGTGGAGCAAGAGATAACGCATCAATCACAGGCTGGCTGGGAGTAAGCCTCCCCTTTCACCTGCCAACCAATGGAATGACAGCTTGCCATCACCCAGCGTCTCCTGAGACTCTGTCTCAGCAAACCTTTCACACAGCGCGAGCCGCCCACAGGGTGACAAATCTTGCATTCACAGAGCCCTGTGGAGTCTGGCTGATGTACTTGCTGTACCAAAACACTCTTTCTCCCCAAAATGAGATAGATGTTGGAGGGCTGAGAATCCGTTGTAATGAGAAAATGGCGGCTGTTTTGCAATCCATGTAGTTCTGTATTAAACTATTTATGCCTGAACCAAAAATAAAAATAAAAAATAAATAAATCATAAATATAAACCAGTATTGTCACTCTTTATGAATACCTTCATAGAATTAAAAATTATTATTTTGTGTGACTTCCTCAATTACTTCAATTATTTAAAATAATATACTGACCTTTAAAATTTGTAGTAGTTTACTTCATCCATTACATAAATTATTAATATTCATTGGCTTTGCAGGGTTAGTCATTCCAAACATGCATGACTATTTCCTCTGAACAGTTTATCTTCTTTTGTGTTACACAGAATAAAGAACATTGTACATGTTTGAAATAACCTGAATGTCAATAAATTATTACATTTTTGGTTGAAATGTACCTTTCTTTATTAATAAAATATAATGTACTTAAAATAAATGCATATCCTATCCTTTATTTTTCTATCTTGTAAATGGAATTTGGAAATTAGCACCTAGAAATGTTTTTTTAAGAGATTGTTTTGACAGTAAACAAATGGCAAGCTATCATGGAACAAATAATAATTGCTTGATTTTGCAGTTCTCAGAAAGCTTATTTGACCTTCATACTTGTGAACATGTCCTAACTGACTACATGATGTTATTTACATCTTAGTAAACTACTATGAATAAACATGAGTTCATTATCTAAACATTTTAGTTTTCTCTCCATTTTTAACTGCACTTTCACATTTTGACTAGGTTTTTTCCTTCTTTCTTTTTCCACAATGTGACTAATCTAGCACAACAATGCCACTCTGAGTAAATTCTGCAGAATTTGATAATGCGTTTAGAAGAATCATGACTTTCATATTGGCTTTCCTCCCACCTCTTGCACTGTTCCAGTGTGACAAAATGAAAATGGCTGATTTACATTAATGGTCCTCACAATTTTAGCGCGTGGCCTGCTGTGCGCTCAGTGGGGTTGGCCTGCATGAAAAATCCCTTTATTAAACTGTCACAATTTTTGCTAGAAAAATTATGTCCAGATAAAGACGTAAATAAATGCAAAAACCTTGGATTTATCAGATAATTAATGTGTTTCATACCACACACTGTGCATGAAAGCTCGAGGGGGCTGGTTCCCACAGAGGAAGCATTATAAACCTCGCTCCAGAGATCTGACTGTGTAAAACACAGCTACATTTATGCAAAATATGCTGTCCAAAACACGCGTCCAATTTAACATCTCTGTGACCAATTATAGACCACCTGAACCTTATAAATGCATCCTTTACTTGACCTATCTGACATTTATATGTTGTATTGGTGATTTAAAGCATGTCATCCCTGTTTTATACCATTATTGTTAACATAAGTTCCCTTCTGTCTACTCTTCCAGTGAGCTGTAAATTATCCCTTGGACTAGAATGAAGTCAGAGAAAGCTATGCTAAAGTAATGAGGCTGGCAGAAAGGGATCTGCCCAGAGCAATCGTGAAGAGGTGAGGAAGCTGAGCCCCCTAACAGAGTATCATGCCCAAAGTCTGGATACGACTGCTGAGAAGGGAGGTGAATGAGAATTAGTTTAAGGATGTGTGACTTTTTCCTCTGTCTTTGATGTTTTGTTTAGTTCCCTGTGTCTAGTTAATAAACAGGGATGTTGTGCTCTGGGTTTCGTTGCACTACATTGTGGGAACTCATCAGCAGTGGTGGGAGAGGGGGAATGCAGCGTCTCCATTCAGTTTTCTAATGGGAATTTCTGGGGTCTGAAACTAACATCATTCATATTATTGAAAACAGCTGATTCAATACGATTAAATCACACTGAATAATATTAGATTAATGGCTGTCGAAAATCCAGATTTGCCAACACAGGAATAAATTACAGCTATATTACATTTTTAAGCAAAAATGCACTAAAAACAGAGATGTTTTTCCTTTGTATTTCCTTTGTATTTGCGATCCCCATTCACACGCAATCACCAAACATTGTAAAACACCATATGTTACTGTTTCCAAGATGGCGCCACCGAATCCGGTCGCCATCCAGGTTGCCCCACTTAGAAAGTGTTTTATTTCGTTTTTACCTACTTTTCCTTTCTCTTTTTACACACATAACCTCTGCACTGATCATTTATGACAAAGAAACACTTTCAGACATTGGACACCGCTTCACTGACCTGTTTCAGGACACTTTATTCTCCAACCCATCGTGGCCATCTGAGATTCTCCGGAATCGCTAAAATGAACAATGGCCACATGAATAAACACCCGAGGTAACAGATCAAGAAACACAGCGGGAAACGCACTGGGATTCGCAACAGACTGAGAAAAAGAGCTCACAGTCCTCTTCTACTGAGCATTCTGCTCACCAATGTCCAGTCTCTGTCTTCCAACAGGACATTAGGGACTGTAACATCCTTTGTTTGTTGGAAACATGGCTCACGGCCTTGGTCCCGAATGCTGTTGTAACGCCGTCTGAAAACTTCTCTGTTTTACGGATGGACAGGACAGCCGAGGCCGGCAAATCCAAAGTTGGTGGAGTGTGTTTCATGATTAACAAGAAATGGTGTGACCCCAGGAATATCTCCACTCTGTCACACTCCTGCTCGCCTCATCTGGAACATTTATCCATTATCTGCCACCCATTCTATCTCCTCCGGGAGTTTTCATCGATCATTGTTACTGATGTTTACATCCCTCCACAAGCAGACACCGGTTTGACTTTGTCTGAACTTCACGATGCGTTCAGCGGCTACATCAACAAACATCCTGACGCTGCTATTATCATTGCTGGGGACTTTAACAAAGCCAACCTCTAGCAAGTTATGCCTAATTTTTATCAACATTTATCCTGTCCAACCAGAGGACTGAATACACTGGATCATTGCTACTGCCTACAAAGCTCGCTCACTACCGGCTTTCTGCAAATCGGACCATGTCGCCATTTTCCTCACACCGGAATATAAACAAGGCTCGTTCAAGATCCCCCGGGGCAGAGGATGGTCCGCCCACTCTGAAGCCATATCCACAGGTGGCTCTTGATGACGTAGACTGGGACATGTTTTAGGCAAGTTCATCTGACGTTAGCGAAATGCTGAATTCTTCACTCTACAACTGGATTCTTGATTTCCTCACTGGAAGACCTCAAGTGGTGAAAGTAGGCCAGTGCACCTCCAACTCCATCACCCTGAACGTAGGAGCCCCACAGGGCTGTGTCCTGAGTCCCCTGCTCTATTCTCTCTACACACATGACTGATTGTCTTTGCACAGCTCCACATCTATAATCAAATTTGCTGATAATACTGTGGTTCTGGGCCTCATTAACCACAATAATGAGATTGCATACTTGGATGAGGTAGAGAAATTAACATCATGGTGCCAGGACAACTGTCTCTCCCTGAATGTGAGAAAAGCTAAAGAACTGATTGTAGACTTCAGGAAGAGACAGCAGCAGTCCTATACTCCTCTTATGATCATCGGGACCCCTGTGCAGAGGGTGAGCAGCTTCAAGTACCTTGGTGTAAACATCTCTGAGGACCTGACTTGGACTGCACACATTCAAACACAGGTTAATAAAGCCAGACAAAGACTGTACCATCTGCGACAGCTGAGGAAATTCAGGGTCTCACCAGTAATCCTGAAAACTTTCTATTCAGGGGCCATAGAAAGTGTATTGACTCAGTGTATCTCAGTATGGTATGGAAACCGCTCCAGTCAAGACTGCAAAGCCCTGCAGAGAGTTGTGCGCTTAGCTGAGCACATCTCCGGGTCTGCTTTCCCCTCTCTGCAGGACATCTACCTCAAAAATCACCAAGGACTCTATCCACCTCAGTAACCATCTTTTCACTTTGCTGCCATCTGGTAAGCGCTTCCGTAGCCTGATGGCAAAAACCGAGAGACTCAGGAGGAGTTTCTCCCCCCAGGCCATCAGGCTCCTAAACTCAAAACCAGCCTCTTAATATCTTCATATCGCCCCTTAATATTCACTTTATGAGTAAGATATTCATCATTCACTACCTCACATTGACATACTGACTGTGTCAACCTGTTTGCACATTTGCCTCTTGTACATCCCTGTGTATCTTAATATTTAAGACTACAGTATAATGCACATATGCACATTGTACATCCCTGTGTATCTTAATATTTAAGACTACAGTTTACTCTCATGCACATTATTTTGCGTTCTATATTTAATTCTACAGTATACATTTTTTATATTTTATTCTTATATGTTTATTGTTTACTTTTATTTCATTCTTTCATAGCTATATTTATGTATATTTTCATCTGTGTTGTTTTCTTTAATAATTGCACTGTCCATGGAGCATACCTGACTCACATTTCCCTGCTGGTTATATATGCTCTATATAATTGTGTATGTGACGAATAAAAATCTTGAATCTTGAATCTTGAATATTATGCATGCCAGGTCAGTAGTAGGCAGTTAGTAGCATCACAGTTTTTACAAATTTGCCTTTATGTATTTTTGTAGATGATAATGGTTTATTTTACAAAAAACTTGCACTTTGAGACCCGTTTTCAAAAGTTTGTGTTTTCAGGCCCCCATAACACTGTTGTCATGTACTGTAAATAAATGCCCAAAATTGCCTGAATTTCGCTTCAGACTGGTTGATCCTCAATTTCAAGGAACTTTCACAAGCAAAGAAAAGATAAGAGGTGGAAAACCAAGCATTTAAGGAGTAGAAAAAAATAATACCAGCATATAATTGTATGTTGTTCATAATCCAACACCAAAATCAGCCAAAATCCTCTCCAAACACAGCAAGATTATGTGTTTGTCCTCAATACATGAGAATTGGCAGATTGTTGACAGCACGAATGGCAGATTGAACAACATCTCACTGATTTACAACGAATTGTCATCATCTGTAACAACGTTCTTTGATTGCCTTGAGTGACAAGGAAATATGCAAGCACTATGTAAGTATGATGTTTGGTTAAATAAAATTGTCAGCTACAATTGGGGTCACCCAATTTACACCACAATAAACAAGCAGTAAAACCATTGAGTGCAGTGAATTTGAGAGAGCAAGTGTCTATATGCGTTGCTTTTGCTTTCAAAACACTTTGTGCACACAATAAAAAACATTGTGCTATTTTAGTTTGACAGCTAGAGTTTTAGAGTTAGCCTGAATTATAAGGGCTCAACTAACAAAACTTATCTTGACTTACATATCTGATCTTGTGGTTTACAACTCAACTGCTAAGACTTAACTGAGCTAATAAAAAAAAGCTTGCAAGTGTCACATAAATGTTGAACTGCTGTGGCAGGTATGAAATAATACAATTGTAGATCAAATGTAGATCAAGCCAAGAGCTTTTAACACAGGATGTGTAGAGTAAGGGCTTGTATTAACTCTCCTGGGACGTGTGTCATCATGTTTTGAATGCTTTTAAGAAATGAACTCTTTTCACAGACAGTTTGACATGATAAAATAAACATATAGCACTGTCAGTCTAGAATGAACAATGTACTGGACTATTTTAACTCTTACAGCTCAGCTGTCAGTGTACATATACTTTCATTGTGGCTGTGGTTGGGTTTTATCAAAACGCAGTGAGAGGTCGACTGTATGATCGGTGTTATTGATTAATCTGCACTGATAGTTGATTGCTGGTACTATCAGCTATCAGCAAAAATCCTTGCCGTTGGTTTTTCTGGGTTGCATCCTTTGCCGGGGTGGCTGATATATTATCCAGTACGAGAGTGGCCTCTAGAGACAGAATCACTGATGCCTCGTGCCGTTTGTTTTGACATGTGAGATTGCACACTGCATAGAACAAGACACTTCAGATGTCGATGTATAGCAGACAATGAAACTGTCTGTACTGTATGTAGTATACTATATAGTGAATGTAATTTGTTTTATTTGACTTTTTTTGCGAACATTGAAAAGATTCGCTTCACATTTGGATGGAACCCCAGCAAATAACTTCACCCTAAGCTGGAGCAGATTGTGTATTGTTTTTGTTTTATCCAGCTGTATTTACTATGTGCAACTCATAACATCAAAGTAAAAGATATAATACAGGCACATCAAAAAAAAAAAAAAAAAAAAAAAAAAAAAAGGAATCACTGAGGGGGAAAATGGATCCCACCTTGTGTCAGTATTTTGTTGAACCACATTTTGCTTTAATAACAGCCTTTAGTCTGTTGGAAAATGTCTACTAACTTTCCACATCTAGACTTTGCGATATCTGAACTCTTCTTTGCAGAACTGCTTAAGATCAGTTAAATTTGATGGTGAGTGTTTGTTAAGTCATTCCACAGATTTTGGGCTCCATCATGCAAGGAGATTCACCTTTTTCTCCTTCAACCACTGTGTGCTCAGTTTTGCTGTGTGCTTTGGTTTATTCTCATGTTTGAAGGTAAGCCTTCTTCCCATTAACATCTTTCTTTGAGAACATCTTTCTTTGAGAATACTTTGAAGTATTTTGCCCCATCAATTTTTCCTTCTATCCTGACAAGCGCTCCAGTCCCTGCTGCAGAGAAACACCCCCATAACAGGATCTTACCACCTCCATGCTTTTCCTGTAGGGATGGTGTTATTTGGGTGGTGAGCTGTATTCGATTCCTACCAGACACATCATTGCGTATTATGGCTAAATAATTAAATTTTAGTCTTATCTGCCTCAGAATCTTCAAGGTGCATTTTGGCAAAGTTCAGTCTTGACTTCATGTGGCCTTTCCTGAGGAGTGGCTTTTTTCTTACAACCCTCCCATAAAAGCAACATTTGTGGAGAGTTTGTGATTTTGACTCTTTGTCATAAATTCCTGTTACTGCTTCAGAGTTGCTCTAGGCCTCTTGGTAGCCTCTCTGACCAGCTTCCTCCTGGCTCTTTCAATAGTTTGGAGTGACGTTTTGATCCAGGGAGGGTCTGTGTTGTACCAAATACCTTCCGCTTCTTATTCATAGAATTTATTGTGCTTCTTGGCATTGATAAAGCCTCTGACATTTTTTTGAACCCATCTTCTGACTTTATCCCTATAGTTGTGGACAGGCACAACTATATATAGCATAATAATTTTATATAGATTTACAGTAGTAGCAACAAATAATATTTTATTATATGATATGATTATTATCATATTCATTATTATGATGATTTCATTATAAACACAGTGGTTATCTCTAAGACTGAAGCCCAACAGAATGATATTTACCATCTGACTACCATGTCATTTCAACAAATGGAAAAGTCAGCCATCTATTAATTATCATGTTGTGCCTTTATATCTAACAGCAGGGGAGCTTTTTAGCCCAAACACCATACTTTTACATTACTGTAAAACTTATTGAAAAACTGTTGCTTTAATCATCTTGAACAAAACTGGGAATCATTAAGATGTGAATATATATATATATATATATATATATATATATATATATATATATATATATATATATATATATATATATATATATATATATATATATATATATATATATATACACATCTTAATGATTCCCAGTTTTATATATATATATATATATTCGATAACATGAAAACACAACATTGCCAGGAGTTATTGCCCGAACTTCAAAGGCCTGTTTAAATTATTAAAACTAGAGGCATTTATTAACTTTAAGATTACTTTTTATCATGTAAACTACCTACATACATTATGTTATATGCATGTGTGTGTGGGACAGAGGAGAACACGGCTGTGTCACAGCAAAGTATGCTGCCCATTTCATAAAACAAAGTACAACAACAACCAACATTGAACATTGTACAACAATTGTGCTCATTTCATATTTGTTATAATTATAAGGGCATAATTTATCTTTTTTTCAGTTAAATGCACTGTTCTACCTTTACAATAAAAAAATAACAAGCTTAATCATGCTAGGGCATATCTGTAGTTATCAAACAAAACAACGAAACTGCAGAAAAATAGTACAGTATGTGACCCTTTGTCCCTTGAATAAAATCCTGCATTTCTTTTCGTTCATCTCAGAGCAATTTGCTTTCTGTCACTCTGTGGACATGCTCAGAGCTTAAGGGGCGTTTTCACTCAATATCCTGTTAATCTTGAGTACCTATAGAGTAGTACTGCATCCTTCATAACTCCAAAAAGTCTTTAGTTTTATTATATTCATAAGAGAAAGATAGTCTGTACTGATTTTTCCCGGAAAAACACGACCGGCTGGAGGCGTGGCGTGTGGGCGGAGCTAAAGAATCACGAGCGCCAGTAGGCTTTTGCATTGAGAGCGTTTGGAAGCTGTGACACCGTGAGGACAAAACCAACCAAAACAAACCATGGCTAACAGTCAGATTCAGCCGTATATTTATGATCCAGAATCAGATCCAGAGGCTGAAATTTAACAAGAGCAGCATCAGCAACAACGTCTCTATGTGGTATGTACTGAAACTGTATATATTTGCTTAGCGGTTTTGGAAAAGGACTAAGTTCCACTTTGTCGTCTTTTTTTTCTTTTTTTCTTTTTTTAAGCTGTACATGTGGAAAGTGCAGTATGATGACAAAATCGCATGTTGTTTACTTGATGTGCTTACGCGCTGATAGCTAAGTTAACAACACAGAGATATTTGAAGCAGTTTTACTCACCGCCTGCGGTTCCAACACACGATCGTGACCCTTTTTCATTGGGACTGCATTATCCTTAAGAAATAAATGATGTGCAAATCCGGCGTCAAACTGGACCTTGTTTGTAAAACAAGCATCTTCGAAATTCAGGGGAACAAACACAAACACTTGCACAACTCCGTTGATGCTCTGTAAAAATAAACTCCATCCACTGGTCCCTTAATGCGGTTTCTCTTTTGGTAATCTGTGCAGGGTTGTCTTGCCCTGGCAACCAAAAACACACTTCTTTTGTGACATTTCGCGATGCTCTCGCTCTGATCAGGCTGTGCTCAGCCTCTCATTGCTCTGCTATACTGGAGCGCGCGCTCTTCCGGGAGAAGTGCCTCAGGACCCATATAAGGAAATTCCGCTCCATCTAACGTCACACAGAGCCATACTCGAAAAAAACTTTCCGAAACTTGTGACAAACCGGAAGGAGTATTTTGGGAACAGAAATACTTCTTCAAACGTACAACTTAATTTTTTTAACTTTGTCCATGTTTAGCATGGGAATCAAACTCTTTAACAGTGTAAAAAACTCAGTATGCATGAAATAGCATTTCACCCCCCCTTTAATGCTAATTTTTTTGTTTTGTTTTTAAGCGAAACACAGATTGTCATTATCTTTTTTTTATCTTTGGTTTTTAATTATTCAAAATATGTGTTAGAAAATTATTTTGGGAAGGAGTATCTTTTTAATAAATAGAGCTCATGGGTAATAGAGTAGACTCATGTAGAGTGAATATATAAGACAACTACTTCGATTTTTTACATGTTGTGATCGCTGGAGTAAAGCTGGAGACCCGCAAGGCTCTTAAAAATGCATGAGTGTGAAAGAGACTGAAAACAGATTTTTGCTGGAGGCATAAAAAACAAGCATCTTGTCAAATGTGGGAATTCTTCATGCTGTCTGGTTTGAAGGGTGAAATTGATTGATATGTACAGACATTCAAAGCGTCTTTCTTTTCTTAGCTTTTTCCGCCTGTCTGAAACTGACTTTGCATTCATGATGCAAAATGTAGATGTGATATGCATGCATGTTGTCAATGCGAGAGAATAACCTCCAGACGTAATAGTGGACTGGACAGTAAATCTTTTTTTCTGTAAGGTATGTGTTATAAATGTCAGACCGAGCTCTAAATCTTGTTACATTAGACCCTTCTTTCACTAAACGGGTATTCTTAGATGTTATATATAAACTGGACTAACACACTTTTGACAGACAAAATATATTATATTTATGCATGTTTACAGTATATATTAATTTACATTAGGCTAATATTGAATATTTAATGTATTTCTATTTATTCTATTTCTATATTTATATTTGTATGTATTTGTGATTTGTAGATTGTGATTTGTCCAAGTGATATTTGTGATTTCAATCTCCCTCGAGGCCATTGTATCCATCACGCAGTGTGTGGGGTCCTGCAGAGTGCATGATTGAGCTCTCCATGACTCGGGACAGACGGCAAGCCCAGAGCTCCTTTTGTCCCTGAACAGCACACAGGCAGGCAGGACACAGGTTAATGAAAAACACCAGCTTCATCCCTGCAGAGCACCTGCCAGATTGAGTGGGGGACTTATAACAGCACAGGGATAATCTTAAAGTAAAAAATATTTACTGTATTTGTGCTATACGTGCAGTAGACTGGAAATGGGTTAAGAAACTGTATCCAAATGCTGAAACATCCAACAGACGCCTACAGACATGGCTGCTCTTATACCAGAAATTTAAATAAATCTTCCATCAAAGTGTGTGAAATGAACAGTCACAGAGAAAGAGAAAGAGAGAGAGAAACATCTCCCTGAGATGTAATTGTTATTCTAAACAGCAGTGTCAGAAAGAGGTGAGCTCATACTGGGTGAGCGGATTGCTTTGTCTCCCTGAAGGGAGAGAGGAGCACTGGTCTTTCTGAATATCTCCGAATCAAAGTCACTTATTAACCACACAAAATGATCCTCCTCAATGCATCTTTTCAAGGACCTTATCCACTGAATCTCATTTGCAGAGATAACAGTCTTTCATCTTGCATAGCTGATAATAGTTTCTTTCCCTCTCTGGGTAAGTGAAAAAGTTTTTGGAGAAGAGTATGATATTACAAAATACATGATGAAAGAAAAAAGCTTGGAGATTTTTTATTATTATTATATTTTTAATCCCTTTGGTTGTACGAGACATTTACATGGCAGAAGTATTAGTGTTTCCTCAGATCACTATGCACTTTAGAATCTTTTAGAAGGGTGATGTTTCTCCATCCTTAGTCTTTAGATGTTAATGGCAATTCGTGAACATGTCTTTTGGTGATTTTTATGATTTCATCTTTTATGCTGATCATCTAAATTAATTTTGGATTAATCTTTATTTATTATATTTTTTTTAAACTGACCTTTTAGTCAATCAATTATTAAAAAATAAATGGTTGAACTTCATTCTGAATTATTGTGAAATCATCATGTAGTATATGCTGTGAAGAGTTACATATGTATGGTATTATTTCACATTTTAATTTCTAACTATTGGCCCTAAAAGAGAATATTTTAAAGTATAATAATATCTACATTAATTAAATATCTAAATAAAAAGCACAACTAAAATGGTGTGCTTTTAAAAAAAAAGGTTTTCTTTTAAATGGATGTAGATATAGGCTACTGATAATCAATAGTTAAAATGAACTTGAATTTAACAATAATAATAATAATAATAATAAGTTATTCAAATAAACAAAATAGAAAAACTAAAATAATATATATTATTTATAATATTTTATAATATTATTATAAAGAAATATTATTATAAAGAAATATTATCATCCACTTTGGTGAATTTCTCATATCACAACTAAAAATTCTCAAAACTACTTCAGTGTCCACATCATGATAATTTTCTCATGTTTTAGAACAAACTGACAGATATATGGTACATTCATGCAATTGTCATAATCTGTCAAGCACATTTTCTATAACCTTTGCTAGCCAGTTTGAAAGTTTTTTGGCAGCTAGTCTGTGTTTATCAATCACTTAACTTAACTGGTCAATACAACGTGGCAGTGAGTCCAAGCTAAGGAAGACTTTCTAAGTGCTGAAATGATCAGTGAAAGATGAATTGGACATACTACCATACTCTGCAAGGCTTGAATCTCCTTAATTATTCACACTGGCCACTGGGATCTGCTGTAAATGTATCATTGTCTGATGTATTGAGCCCTGGAATTGACCGGGATGTTCAAAGGGAATTTTAAAAACACCTACAGTAGCTTAACTGAGATTTGCAACACAAACAAAACAGCAAGCAAGGAAAATAACCAGCTATGAAACTCTCATTATAATGATAAAATATAAGTCTCATTTTACAAACCTTGCCTTGAATTATTAATAGTGTGTTTTAAGTTTTGCAAAGTAAAATCTTTTCACCTTAGACTGGTGAAACAAAGCGAATCCATTGAGACCTGTGTAGGGTTATTCCGAAGAGCGTTTTCCTTGCTAGCCACTGTTTCATGATCACACAACAGCCTATTGATGTTCAAAGTTTTTAAATCTTGTTTATGGCTCTTGCGTGACCCTTTGGGCGTTG
This sequence comes from Carassius auratus, assembly GCF_003368295.1. Classification (NCBI taxonomy): domain Eukaryota; kingdom Metazoa; phylum Chordata; class Actinopteri; order Cypriniformes; family Cyprinidae; genus Carassius; species Carassius auratus. Next base: position 4,074 of record NW_020523403.1, on the reverse strand, counting down.
AAACCGATGGCATGACTCTTTGTCAAGCACACCCCTCTGAGAGATTCTTACATGTGCAATATCTCAGTTTCACTGTCTCCAGGTCAGAGATGCTCAGCCTGGTGAAGAGCTGCGATCAATGGAGGCAGATAACCTCAAATTGCCGGCAGTGTAATCCGACCCCAAGATTTGTTTGCTTAATTAGTTGGATCCTCAAATCTACAAGCTCAATAAAAATGCCAAGGCTCCATATTCTCTCTCTCCCTCTTTTTTCCCCTTTTGTTTTCTTTCACACTTAAGAACACTTTGTGCACAACTAGATTATGATAGACTTCCACACTAATTCAATTATTGCTATGTATGAACATATCCTGTAGGCAGAATTTAATAATTCATTTGAAATCAAATAAAAATAATCACAAAAATTTGCCAGAAAAACACAGCATTAACTGAATTTGGTTTACTGAATTCCATCACTGATGATTTAAAAAAAAAAATTAAGCACAGTTTTACAGTTATTTTATTATCCGATGGGATGTTATTTTTGATGGCTAAAGAGATGATTGTACGATAGACAGAAAGAATGATGGATGGATGGATATAATACAGTGGGCCATGAGCTTCCTATTCATGAAATGGTAACTGTCCCAGAAACAGGAGGAGTGTTAGGCGCTGCCGTGTATCTGAACCTTGATTCGTTCTGAAATGTTCTTCCATATGATTCGTCACAACTGATGCTACAGTAATTAGACACAAGTGACTGTTGCATAACCTGCTTGGAAGGAACACACTGCTTTTTGCTCATGCCCTGTTGTTAAGGCTCAGTGTGGCAAAACAAAAGAACGCCCACAGAAGCAGCATTAGAAGCTGTTTTAGAGCGAGACAAGACCACTGCTGTAGAATTATAGCAGGATGTTACACTGATGGCTAAGCAGCACTGTGCCACACAGAGTGGTTAAGAAGGAACAAGCTGTATTGGCCAGGGTTGGTCTTAATCTGTGTGTTAAAGTGCCTACTGAGATAAATTATTGAGATGACTGTATAGTAAAAATGGAGGAAACATTTCCGACAAGGTCAGTTTATGGGCAGTGGTCAACTACATTAAGCTTCCCTATGTAGGAAGTGGGGAAACATTTCAAGCAAGTAGGAGGAAAAAGAGCTTTAAAAAAAAGATGATATTCTATATATGGGGAGTATGGATGAAATATAAATGTACTGTCCTACCATACTATGTAGTATATAAGAAGGTATATTTGAATACAGGCAGTTACTATAGAGTGTAAAATATGATCTTACATTGTCAAAAGTTCAAATGATCTGTTTTAAAATATCTCTTAGATTCACCAAGGCTGCATTTATTATTGCAAAATATTATTACAGTTTAAAACAGCTGAAAATGTAAATGTAATTCCTGTGATGCAAAGCTGAATTCAGGTTCACATGAAACTTCAGAAAAAAAATTCTATATGCTGATTTGGTGCTCAAGAAATATTTCTTCTTTTGCTGAAAACTGCTTCATATTTTGGTGGGAACCATGAAACGTTTTTTTCCGGATTCTTTGATGAATAGAAAGTTCAAAAGAACAGCATTTATTTTAAATATATACATTTTTAGTAACAATGTGGAAGTCTTTACTGTCACTTTTGATCAATTTAATGGATCCTTGCTGAATAAAATAAATATGTGCATAGAAAAACATTTTAACACTAAATAAAGTAGCCAATAAATCATTTTTGCTTCTGCAACAACGTAAGTGACAGGACGAATTATGACGAATAAACATCTTGAGACAGCAGACTGATTGGTTAAAAGACTCTCGCAGGCCAAATGGAGAAGCAACACAGTAAGTGTGTCCCTGAGAGACCAGCATCACTTTTCTCTTATTGTCACACTTTTAGCACAGTCACTGAGCCTGACAGTTGCTATTGATGTCAGTTATGATAATTAATTAAATGCTTGAACAGACGGGAATATTCGCCACTTCTCTGTCTCCCATCCTCACTCTTGAAAGTCACTTCAACAGTCGCTTAACACACAAGCCTTAAATTAGCCTATGACAGCTCTTTGATTTTTTTTTCAGCAGTCCAACAGATGGCATGACATTAAGCTATATGCATTCTATACCTACTTATTGCTGTTGTGCATAGATGATCGGAAGTCATGAATTATTGAGAGTCAAGTTGTCAGTTAAACGTTGTCTCCTTTCACGACTGTGTCAAAATATTTCAGTTTGACTGTTCAATTATTGAGAGTTGTTTGGGATGCTCTTTGAAGAGTTAATGCCACATCAAGTGATATGATCGCTTCGCATGCTTACTTTCAAAATTTTCCCCAGGGACAAACCATAATTTAAGCATTAAGTATAATTAAACAAACTAAATTCTTCTAGTCACAAAAGATGCCGTTTTTGACTCATGGTTCCATTATAGGGAGAGAGCATAGCAAATGGTTCTGCAAGATAGATGCTGAATGCCATCTTGTTGCTGCAGATTATCCCGTTAAATTACATTCATAACAACTCTTTGTATATTTTTCCAGAGGGCTCAGAGACAATGTGTCCTATTATTCTATTATTGAGTCTGCAGTGCTGTAAATAGTATGTGATGTCAGAACAGCAAATCAAAACATGCTGGTGGATGCATCAAGAAAAAAAAAAATCACACACTTCATAGCCTCTTCATGAGTTTGGCTATATTAGTAATTTCTGCGAAGACAAAATGAATACGGTGCAATTCCAGAGAACAATGCCACAAAACTTTCTTGCAATAGTTTCTGAAAGGTACTTTTCTGTTCCAGCTTAACAATTACGTGTGTGCACAAAGCAAGGTCCATGAAATAGAAAAAAATAAATAAAAATCTTGACTGACCTTCACAAAGCATAGACCTGAACATTCAATGATCAGGAACCAACATCAGTGCCTGACCTCCACTGATGCTCTTTTGTCTGAACAGGAGCAAATCCCTGCAGTCTTGTTCAAACATCTAGAAGAAAGCGTTACAAGATGAGAGCAAGCTGGGAAAGATTAATGCCCATGGATCTGAAATTAAGAGTGTGGTGTTCTGGTGTTCACACACTTTCAGCTGTGCTGTGCACTTCATCCATGTTAAACAAAGACAAACATGGAATAACAGCCATCCAAAATTAAACGAAATCTGACTTTGGTGTGTATTCTTACCAGGGGCATAAATTTGGGGTGGGGGACAATTAGGGTGTGCCGGTTTCAGAATTGGTGATGACGGTTATGACCTGTCAAATGTGTGTGTGTGTGTGGGGGGGGGGGGTATGGGGGTGGATAGCGTGTTTCATTGCCTCGCCACCAGTCGCTAGTGGATCTGCCTTAAAGTCATTGGTTGTTCTTGGAGATAGCGGGTTAACTCCGTGTCAGCGCGCGCTCTGATCGGTAAAGGGGCAGAGATTTCAGACCTCCGTTTATTAAGGAGATCTGTCACAAAACTCATCATTCGCGCCAACGTTTTTTGAGCAAATTTCAAATTGCCATTGTCTGTTCTAGAAAGGATGCAGCAAAGATATTTGATGCTAATGTATGAGGCATAGGCCTACGCTGAGTTTCATTTACGATGAGATGCGCTCTAGTTCCACAGTGCAGTGCAAGTGAACGCAGCATGCTGGGGCTTTCCATGTCACGGTTATTTTATTTAGTCCCCGAAGTGCGATTTTCACTCGAAAAATGGTTAGTTTGGGCTAGTTTCTGTCTTTCTGCGAAGGATATACAGATGATGAGGATTTACGCCTATGATTCTTACATTTAAATTTAACACTGCATATCTGCCTGGGCTGGTTAATTGATTGAGACATAATGTATTATTTGTATACATTTGTATCAATATAATTTATAATTTATAATAATATAATATAATTTATTTAGAAATAATTTTTGTTTATGCTTTCATCAGTTTATTTAGAAATAATTTGTATTTTGTAATATTTGTTTGTAATATTATTAATGCATTGATACATTATTTATAAATTGATTCATTTGTCCATTTATCTATGCCTGCCTTCATTATTATACTTCAATTAGAATTTTTTTTAATTCACTTTAAATTCTTCTTATAAAATTCAAAATATTTCTA